>NC_056743.1:1371082583-1371100083 GCF_019279795.1 Protopterus annectens
GTACAGCCCCCCACATGAAGGGTGCAGGGGAGCTTGCCCCTGCATTAAAATTGTATTCGGTATTTTGAATTATCAGTCTTTTGAGATTCAGTCTGTTGATTTGTTAGTCTTCTGAAGTAGACTCATACAATGTGTCTGTGTGCCATCCAAGCATTTCCTATGATTCCCACATCTAGCACAAGCTTGCCTTATACCCACATTTCATGAAGTTTGACTTTCCATAGGGTATTCCAGTTGGCATTTGCACACATTGCCACCTACAAAGTCCCTAGTAGTCTGGCCCCATGAATGTCAGGCCACTTATAATGGTGCCCACTGCTGTGCATTGAAAGTAATGAAGGATATGCCTAGTAACTATAGCTGATGAACTCCACCCCCAGCCTACGGACTATGGCAGAGGTAGCGTATAACATCCCACTGTTATGGACATGTAACATTACTGAATATGTGTTTGGATTGCTGAAGGCCTGCTTCTGCTGCTTGGATACATTTGGTAGTGTACTGCTCTGTGTTAAGGGGATTGCAGCTAGATATTACTTAATCATGCTGTGGTAAGCCAAACAGAGAATGACATTAATGCTTGCAATAAGGCATATATACTATGCAGCACAATGCATTGACTGGTCATACTATGCACCAGCTATTACCATGCCCAGACAGATTAGACAGTGGGGCAGGGTAAAGTCATCATCACTAGCACAGTTGGGTGGGGCAGAGTGTCAGGAGACAGATATATTAGCACAGGCAGAAGACTCATGAGTTTTTAATGCAATAGACATGCACGTGTTTTTTAGTCATTTGTTAATTTAATTGCATTTGTTTGAACTGTATTTGCCGTAGTGTTGCTACACACTTGGGTGTGCTGGCCTGCACTACAATTTGAATTGTATTTACTGCTGTTTTTGCTATTTTTCTGTAAAAAAAAAATTCTAAGCTTGTTTCCTGCCTTTCCTGCAACTAGTCAAGTCCAGATACAGACTTGATGTATCCAGGACTGTTGGTAAGCTTCTGAGCCCCCAAGCCTTTCTGTGTTGGAGAGAAGCTTTCTAGCTTATCAGTGGGAGTGTTAAGCACTTGGTAACCTGTCTACCAGAGGATAAGTGGTTTCTGGCGCAGAAATAATAGTTTATTGGCTGTTTGGGAAGCTTTTCCATCTTTTTCAACCTTCTGATTTAAAAGCCTTGTTTTCGCTTGTTTCCTGCCTTTCCTGTTACTAGTCTAGTCCAGGTACAGATTTGCTGTATCCAGGACTCTTTGTAAGCTTCTGAGCCCCCCAAGCCTTTCCGTGTTGGAGGGAAACCTTCTAGCTTATCAGTGGGAGTGGTAAGCATCAGGTATCTTATCTACCACAAGAGGAGTGGTCCCTGGCCAAGAAATTGTAGCTATTGGCTGAGCAGTTTTTTTCCATCTCTTTCAACTTTCTGGTTTGAAAGCCACACTTGTGCCTGTTTCCCACATTTCCTATAACTAGCCTAGTCCAGTTACAGAGTTGCTGTATCCAGGATTGTTAGTAAGCTTCTGAGCCCCCCAAGCCTTTCTGTGTTGGATGAAAGCCTTCTAGCTTATCAGTGGGAGTGGTAAGCACTAGGTAGCCTATCCTCCATGGGAAGAGTGAGTTTTGGCCCAGAAATTGTAGTTTATTTGGCCGTTTGGGCAGTTTTCCATCTCTTTCAACTTGCTGGCTTAAAAGTCTACATTTGTACTTGTTCCTCGCCTTTCCTGTAACTAGTCTAGTCCAGGTACAGATTTGCTGTATCCAGGACTTTGTAAGCTTCTGAGCCCCCCAAGACTTTCTGTGTTGGAGGGAAGCCATCTAGTTTATCAGTGGGAGTGATAAGCATTAAGTAGCCTATCTACCACAAGAGGAGCGGTTCCTGGCCCAAAAATTGTAACTATTGGCCATTTGGGCAGTTTTTTTCATCTCTTTCAATGTTCTGGTTTAAAAGCTGCACTTGCGCTTGTTTCCCACCTTTCCTGTAACTAGCCTAGTCCAGATACAGAGTTGCTGTATCCAGGATTGTTGGTAAGCTTCTGAGCCCCGCAAGCCTTTCTGTGTTGGAGGAAAGCTTTCTAGCTTATCAGTGGGAGTGGTAAGCACTAGGTAGCCTGTCTACCATGAGAGGTTCTTGGCCCAGAAATTGTAGTTTATTGACCATTTGGACAGTTTGTCCATCTCTTTCAACTTTCTGGTTTAAAAGACCACATCTGCGCTTGTTTCCCATCTTTCCTGTAACTAACCTACTGGGTAGCACTAGAAAGCCTTAAACTGATACAAGCCTTCTAGCTTAGAAGAGAGACTTTGGAGTGATTAAGTATCGGTTATCTGTACTTTCTTGCTGTACTTAACTGTTTTCTGTCTAAACGCAGATTTTCCAGCGTTTATTGTGATTTAAAAGCTTATTTTTTTTAAATATTGTACTTATTTGACTGCCTGTACTTTAAAAAGGTTTTTTGTTTAAATAATTTGTTTAGCTGTTGCAGGCTACACACTAAAGTTTGATAGCCTTTACTGATCATTTGTAGTCATTTAAAGTTGTTTTAAGTTTATTTTTTACAGTTTTTGCCTTATCATTTCAGAAAAACAAAAAAAAAAAATCCTTGTTTCCTACCTTTCTAAGCTAGTATAGTCCAGTTTTTAGGATAGTGCTGATTTCAGAGCTGTGATACTAGTTAGTAGTTTATTGGCCATTTTGGGCTAATTTCTATCTCTTTCATTTCCCTACTATAAAAACCGCATTTGCACGGTTTTGTGCACGAGGCAGTGCCGGTTAGCTATGGTTAAATTATTCCCAGCTCCACTAAATCTCCTCTTCAATTTTTCCCTTGAAACTAGTTGAACTCTCAAGCTAAGCACTCAAAAAGCATCTTACATCCCAGCACTTGCTCAGACCTAATAGCAAGCACTAATATACCCTGACACTGACTGCCCAGCAGGGCAAGGCTCTTTATTCACTCCTCACCAACCAAGCGACTAAGCAGCTCACCCTACTATTCAGGCATAACCAAAGGGCAACTTCAGGTGCACTCTCCAGTCCAGCTGGTGAATCTGGGTATCCTGAGGCAATGTTACAACTGCCTCATGTACACAGACAATCCTCTACTCCTACCACAAAACACAAACATATGTGAGAGATGCAATTATACAGCAAAACTGGAAGTTAAGCTGTCTCCACCCAAGACTTGAACAGACAGTCAAGAGGAGAAGGTTAACACTTGCACCACAACTTCAGCCACACACAGCCCTACTAAAACAGCACTGGAAAAAAATCCACATAAATACACAAAATCTTACTCGGAGGCTCTAAATAAAAACCTGCAAAAGCATCGGAGACCTCCAAAGCAGACATCCAAACAACCTGCACTTCCCGTCACAAACCAGACAACACATAAAACACAAAATCAGTGTGCCGCACAATCACAGCCCTTAAGGCAAAATAACATACCTAACACACTAGTAATAGGTGATACTATAGTCAGGCACACTGACATCTCACTCCAAAGCGACAAAAACTTTACCAACCTGGTAAAATAAAGTTCAGAATGGCCCAACAGCTTGGATATAAAAAATTTTAATGTGCCTTCTTCAGATACGAAACTGCACGTTCCACAACAATACGAACATAAGCACCATAAGCATCATAAGCACTAAATGAATTCACAACGAACCAAGTTAACTCAAGCGCTTTCACCCAGGACCTCCCAGGCTTTGTCAAGATACATTATGCACTTCTAACCACTTATTTATATACTGGTTACTAATAGATTGATCACTCAGTTAATTATATAATCACATAATTGATTAATCAAAGCTACAATCAGTTGTTGTATACTGTTACAACGTCATCTTCAAACAAATACTTCATGTGGCTTTGCAGTATTGTTTTTAAAAACTGTTTCACAGTGACAAAACTTTAAAAGACTTACTCTCTAAAAACATATATATATATATATATATATATATATATATATATATATATATATATACAGTTGTCTTAAAAAACATTGTTTGGTACTAACATGGTTTCTAGATCTTGCTTTCATTCTTTATCAAGCAAAATATAATGTTCTTCACTAACTTAGGATTACAACATACCTCTCATTTCTATTAGCTCTACCATATATTACTTACCAAAAACATTTTATATTATATAAAACCTTAAAAAATCATATGTATGTGTTACATTATAAATCCGTTCTACTTGTGTGTGTACCTATTAATAAATACACAATTTATATTTTTATGATGCTGTTTATATTTGTAAATAAACCAACCTTGAATATGCTAAAACTTAAACACGACATATACCTATGCCCTATAATGTTCTTACACCTTAACTAGTGTGATAGTGTACCATTTTAAAGCTTAGCCTTCCTTAATTTAAGCACACTGCTTATACTGATGGTTTCATTCAAACCCGGGGCTCTGGAAGCATTCAGCCTTACTTGCCATAACAGTTCCCTGTATTCTAAAGATGTTTCCAAATCACCTCCCCTAGTATTCAACATAACCTGTTCTAACACTAGGAACTTTCACTCCTCACCAACCAAGCGACTAAGCAGCTCACCCTACTATTCAGGCATAACCAAAGGGCAACTTCAGGTGCACTCTCCAGTCCAGCTGGTGAATCTGGGTATCCTGAGGCAATGTTACAACTGCCTCATGTACACAGACAATCCTCTACTCCTACCACAAAACACAAACATATGTGAGAGATGCAATTATACAGCCAAACTGGAAGTTAAGCTGTCTCCACCCAAGACTTGAACAGACAGTCAAGAGGAGAAGGTTAACACTTGCACCACAACTTCAGCCGCACACAGACCTACTAAAACAGCACTGGCAAAAAATACACATAAATACACAAAATCGTACTCGGAGGCTCTAAATAAAAACCTGCAAAAGCATCGGAGACCTCCAAAGCAGACATCCAAACAACCTGCACTTCCCGTCACAAACCAGACAACACATAAAACACAAAATCAGTGTGCCGCACAATCACAGCCCTTAAGGCGAAATAACATACCTAACACACTAGTAATAGGTGACTCTATAGTCAGGCACACTAACATCTCACTCACTAGGCTGGGCAAGCAGAAGGTTACTGTTAGCTGCCTGTCGGGAGCCAGAACCCACCACATAACACAAGCGCTCAGGTCACTCCAGAACACGTATAAATATGACTCTGTCATTGTTCATGTTGGTGTGAATGACCTGAGATGTACCTCCCTGGACTACATGAAAAGTGACATGAAAGAGCTCTCTGATCATGTAGCCCAGGCTGGTATGACCATGACCCTGAGTAGCATCCTGCCCTTACCAAGAATGATACCTCATTATAAAGAAAAAATGATTAATTTCAACAATTGGCTAAGCTTCTGGTGTCATTCAAAGGGGATCCAGTGTCTGTCAGCCTGGGATGACATGCTTGACAAGCCGCATTGCTTCACAAGAGACGGCTTGCACCTGTCACCCCTAGGCTTTCGAATACTGGCCAAGGCTCTTGCTACCCCCATAGTGCCTTTTTTAGGCAAGGCTCAAAAGTCAAACCCACCTCCATAAACAGCACCATTAAAGAAAAACTGAGGGTTATGCTACTCAACGCCAGGAGTTTAAATCTCAAAATGCACACGCTCGAAGCACTCCTCAGTATGGAGACATCTGTGTAGTAACTGAAACCTGGTTCAAGGCTCCAGAGAGCACCCCAGCACTACCGGGCTATAACTCATACCACACATTTCGGCCACAGAACACGGACTGAAACACAAAAGGAGGGGGTGTATCCAAATTCATCAAGGATACCTACACCTCCAGGTTAGTGGTGCAGCCTGATACCTCTGAGATCATCCATGTGCAACTAACATCAGGCAAATCTGCAATGCAAATTGTGGCCTGCTACAGATCACCCTCCATGACCCAGGACTACCACTCCACCTTTCTGGAGACACTGGAAAACATGAAGGTCCTACCGAACACCCTGCTGTTGGGTGATTTCAATTACCCTACCATTCACTGGGAAAACTACTCAAGTACAAATTCCCAGGCCTAGTGCTTCCTGGAATTCATCAACTCAAACATCCTGGATCAGCTGGTAAACTCCCCTACCAGAAGTGAAAACATATTAGACCTGGTCATCACTAACATGGGCGACAGGTGTTCCACACCGGAGGTCAACCCGTCACTGGTGATATCAGACCATAAACTAATCACTCTGGATGTCCACACCCCATCATTACTCCTAACTAAGGAAACCACAGTAAAAAAATTTTCTAAAGGAAACTTAACCTTACTTAAGACAGAGGTGGTAAGTTTCACACTACCCATGCTAAAGGATAATGCTTCCCAAGATGCAGAAACCATTACAAATGCACTCTATGAGCACCTACAAGGATGCATGGATCATGCCATCCCTAGCAAAACCAAGACTCACTCCTCTAAGAGAAGGAAACCAGTTTGGTGGACCCCTGCAATAAACAGGCTATACAATAGAAGGAGGAAACTAGTTCAGAAAAAATGCAAGTCCCAAGAAGGAAAGACATCTCCTGATCAGTATCAGTAAGAAACTAAGGTCCCTCATGAAATCATCCAAGGCTAACTTCGAAAGAAAAATAGCCAAGGATTCAAAAGATATCCACAAAGCCTTCTTTAGCTATGTTAAGAATCTAAGTGGCAACTCGCAGATATGCACTGAGCTAGTGCAAAATAGCACAAAATGTACTGAACCTACTGATATTGCCACATCCTGGCAGATAGATTCAGTGCAAACTTCATCCCCCTCTCCACCTCTAAAAGGGCCCACAACAATACCGGAAAAGTGTAGTGTCCCAAAAATCACAGATGCACAGGTGAAAACAGCCCTTTCCAAAGCCAAAAACAGAGCATCAATGGGACCAGATGGTGTCCCAGGCTGCGTCTTGCATGAACTACAGAACAAATTAAACCCCACCTAAACATGCTGTTCAGCCTCAGCCTCTCCACAGGATACATGCCTATAGAATGGCGCACATCAACAGTTATTCCTCTCCACAAAGGAGGGGCCATAACTGGCCCTGGTAACAATCACCCCATAAGCTTGACTAGCCTGGTCTTCAAGGCTATGGAGTGCATCTTCATGGAACTCATTAACAAAGACATTGGGAACCTCCAAACACTTGACCTGACCCAGTTCGGTTTTGTTAAGGACAGATGATGCCTACTAAACCTGGTTGAATTCTTTGAGATAGTCACCAAGGCCATAGATGAGGGAAAGGTGGTTCACACAGCCTACCTTGACCTCGCCAAGGCTTTTGACACCAATCCCCACTCGGGTATTACGGAAAAACTCACCAGCCTGAACATAAACCTCTACGTCACGAGATGGGTGGCCAACTGGCTTACAGACAGAACTTACACAGTAAGAATAGCAGGCTCCAGGTCTGACTCTAAACCAGTCACAAGTGGTGTCCCACAAGGCTCGGTCCTGGGACCCCTACTGTTTGTCATATACTTCTCAGAAGTACAGGCAAACACAGGAGGACTATGGCTAACCAAGTTCGTCGATGACTGCAAACTGGGAGCCATAATTGACTCTCCGGCTGACACGGACATCCTCCAAAAGGGCTTTACTGAGATGGACACCTGGTGTCAAAGTCATGGCCTCAAGCTAAATGCCAAAAAATGAATAGTCATCCCATTTGGAAAAACAAAACACCCAAAAATTACCACATAGGTGGCAGCCCCCTTAATACAGAAGAGGTAATAAGAGATCTGGGGACCCAGGTAGATAGTAATCACTCCTTTGACAATCATATTCCAAAGTAGTTAGGAAATCCTTCTATGTGGCCCATCTAATTACTTAAGGTTTCGCATCTAGAAATAAAGAGGTTATAGTGCCCCTCTACTTGTCACTCATTAGACCCATCATAAAGTACAATGCCCCATTTGGGATGTACCTCACAAGACACTTTCAACAGCTGGAAAGACCACAAAAGTACCTCACCAAGAGGATTACTGGCCTCAAACATATGTCCTATGCAGCCCGACTGAAAAAACTCCGGCTGTACTCAGTGGCATATCGCTTACTCAGAGGTGATCTCTGACTGACTTACAAAGCCATGTCCAACTCAGAATTGATGGACATGCTCCACCTAAAGAAATCCAAGTCACTGTGAGCCACATGCTAAACCTCGCCACAACAATAAATAGAACATGCTGGAGGGATAGATTCCTGTCACAGAGACGCCCCATGCTTTGGAACAAAATTCCAAATTACATCAGGCAGAGCCCCTCACTAACACTCTTCAAGAGAAACCTTGATGAGTGGATGGGTAACAGAAAATACACCCCTGGGATCACTTCATTGGCTCTCCTAGACAGAGGATCAGTTAATTAATCAATGGGGCGGCACAAGCCGACACACTCTGGCTAGGCTTATAAATGCCCTCGTGCAGATAGCCTAGTACCTACCTATGAACCTATGAACATGGTGAAGAGGTTGGTAAAGAGTCAGGGATCACATCCTCTAGTAATGGAGTTGAGTCTGCTTGGGTGGAACACTGGATAAGTTTGCTATGTGGCCACACACATCCAAGAGTGGAGATATTCTTTCTGAGGGATGGTGTGCCTTGTTGAGAGCATGTAAGAAATCCCTGACATCAGCTCTGATGTAGAATTCCAGTAGGATATTGGTGTCTCCAACCCTATGAATGCAAATGGACAGGTGTTCCAATGGTAGGGCTACAGGGCAATGTGGTGGTAGTGCAGAAATATAGGACCTTGATTGGTTTGTTTGGTCAGGTGTGCCAATGATGGAGCCAAACTAGTGTTGCACATATCCATGGGATTATTCACATCGACACCAAGAGGCCGATGCAGTCACAGATAATGCAGACTGACAGTTTCTGGAATGTAGTGTGCCATCTGAGAAAACCTGGTCTGTGATTATATACTGTGGAACCATCCCTTTGAATGGCCATGAAGCAGGTTTCCCACCTCTTTGTGAATGCCTCAGTGTTTGACACGTGCCAGTAATGCACTCAAGTGTTGTATCTGCTCCAGGTCCCTATACACCATGTCACTCGACATGCATTGCAGGATGTTCTTCAGTAAATGCAGCATATGCAGCTTATCATGCAGGTCCCACAACACAATTAATATCTCTGACATGGTGAGAGTAGTGGCCATCTGTTCCTGGATCACTCATCTGCACATATACTTTTTGATGACAATGGTAACATCCATGTCTAGGAAAGGCCTGGAGTCCTGAGGATGACAACAATCTAAATGCCTTTCTATTGTGCACAAATCAAGGAGCCAGTATGGTCCTCATACTCCATTTGTGGAGGTAACATCTGCTAAACAGGGGTGGGATGTCATGAATAAAATTATCTTTGCTAACCTCAGGTGATGCTGGAAAGTTCATCCTGCCTCTTCAACATCACCTAAATATTAGATGATGTAAGTGTGTGTTCAACTGTTAGCATTGTTGAGAGTATCACTGTGTTATTTGACTATGCCATGTGCACAGTCCATTATCATCAACCACCCTGAGCCTGAGACATTAGTTATGCTCTGACCTGTTGTTCTAGATCCTGTCCCAGTGGAACCTGTGAATGCCTACATGTAACATATATGTGGCAATGCTGGAGTATATTTGCAACTTCATGACCATGCTGCAATGCAGACTGCTGTTTTCTAATGAAATATATAGCCTGTTGGGAACATATATATCCCTATTGTGTAAGTGTTCACTGTTACTGTTTCACTGTTGATGAAAGACATGAATACATATGTATTTGAGTAAATCTTTCAAGGGTGTAAGTCACTGACTACAAGAATGTCAGGTGCTACTACTCACCTGGTAGTTGTCACCCTTCCCACTGCCACATTCAAGACAACACCAGGTATCAGGGTTCCCTGACTTTCCACAATTTCTTCTCTCTCTGTGAGGCACTTTTGTTCTAGTAGTCTATCTCCAGTGGTAAGCCTACCTCTGGCAATTGGTCCTGGTATGTAGTAACATATCATTGATCCTGCAATACACCTTATCTACTGTCTTATGGATGCCCACAGCATTGATGTCCCTCACTGGTCCCTGCCACACCTCATCCCAGAAGGCCCAGTGTGCTTTACCATACTCAAGGATATATATGTCATGTGTAGGGCCTGTAGTAGCACTGCCACCACCACCACCACCACCACCACTGTCTCCTGTGTTACAAATTTTTCTAGTAACTACCTTTGCTTTTATCTCATAGGTTCATAGGTTTATATCTGTTTACTAGGCTAACCACAAGGGCTTTTTTAAGCCAAGTAATGCATCACAAATCTCTGACAAGTTTTGGACCATTGACAATTGTAAGCAGGGACTTGGTGATGAAACACTTACAAGCAGGAGCCTGGGAGATGAACCATTTACAGGATGCCTGTGTCCATTAGAGGCACAAATGCTAAGACAGGGGTGAATTTCTTTTTCTCCATCCAATTTTCCAAATTACACTTGAATTGAATTAGGGAGGAACTCTGCATCACATGGATGGGGAGACTGTTCCAGAGATGGGGTTGTCTCTAAGATACGTGCCTGTCTCTCCAGCAGGCCCTGTTGATATCAGAGGCAAGAATGTAGTCTTTAGAATGCGTAATTCTGATGCTGTTTGTTTTGTGAATATGCAGGATGTCTGTCAGAGTGGGGTCTGACAATACCCTGTATGCCAGGCAAAGATATCCCCTCAACAGCCTGTTGGAGACAGAATACAGGGATAGGGCCATAAGGTGGTCTGCATAGGACATTTTAGGTATACCTTGCATTCTATTAGTGAAGAGCCTCTGTGGACATTCCAATTGTTGGATATGCCTGGTTAGGTACATACCAAAGGGGAGATTGTACTCAATGACAGGTCTGCTGACTGCTGAATACAGTGAAACAATGACTTCCTTGGACCAAGATGCCATACTTTTGTTTATAAGTTGCGCAACATTGAATTATTTCCTCACTATGGTAGACATATGATGGTTAAGGGCTAGATTATTGTGTGTCTTTAAGTCCCTGACTGCTGGGTCAACTCTAAGAAGTGTGTTGTCAGTGTGATAGTTACCAGGGGTGGCTGCCTTCCTGAAGGATACCATTATGCATTTCTTGGCATTTAGTTTTAGTCCATGGCTCTGGCTCCAGTTGTTTTGCTATGTCAGCCCTTCCTGGAGAACATTTGTGTCAGTGGGGGATTCAATGACAGCTCTAAATTTGCAATCATCTGCAAATTTAGTCAGCCACATACCATTGACATAGGCCTTGAGTTCAGAGAAGTAAATGCCAAAAAGGAGTTGTCCAAGGACCAATCTCTGAGGGACTCCACTTGGGATTGGCCTCTTTGTAGAGGTTGACTCCCCCATTCTGACTCCCTGGGTCCTGTCTGTGAGCCAGTTGGCTATCCAACAGGTGACATATGGGTGTGTACCTAACCTCCTGAGCTTGTCAATAATGCCCGGGTGGGGTATTGTGTCAAATGCCTTGGCCTGGTCAAATTAGGCAGTGGGAACCATTATGCCCTCATCCATTGCTTTGTTAACCTTCTCAAAGAAGTCCACCAGGTTGAGTAGGCATATCCTGCCCTTGATGAAACCAAACTGGGTTGGGTCCAGTGTCTGGAAGATTACTGCATCATTACTGATCATTTCCATGATAATTATTTCAATGGCTTTGCATATAAGACTAGTGGGACCTATGGCTCTGTAGTTTTCATGGTCTGTATATGGCCCATCTTTGTGCGGAGGGATGACTGTTTCTGTTCTCCATTCATGAGGCACGGAGCCTGTTTGGAGGCTACAACTGAAAAACAATCCTAGATGGCCTGATAGGTCATGTTTCATGCTATTTAGAAGGCATCCTGGGATATTGTCCAGGCCCATTGATGCAGTGCTCTTGGATTTAGAGAGAGCATTAAGGATCTATTCACTAGTGATAGCAGGATGTGTTATATTTGATGGTACTTCCTGAGGGAAGGTTGAGGGGGAGAGAGGGGTAAAGTTGGAGCTCAATTTGTCATCCAGTAGGTTTCCTATATCTTCTGGCTCAGTGTAGATGGCTCTATTTACAAGGAGTTCTGCACACAATTGTGTATTGCCTTTGAGGTTCATGACATAGCTAAAGTATGCCTTGTGGTTGTCCTTGGCCTGGGAAGACATATTTTCCTCAAATATGGCCTTGGTAGACTTTATTTGCCCTCTGAGATTTTTGTTTAGTTTAATGAGAGTGCTTTTATTCTGCTGGGTGCTGCACCTCCTAATTTTTTTCCATAATTGTCTTCCTTCTGTTATATAGCCTTTTGATTTTGGGGTTCCAACAGGGTGGCTTGTTTTCTGAGTTAGTTCTGTTCTGTTTTCTGGTGGGTGCAGCTGCCTCTATGAAGCTATTAACATGCTTGTATAGGGTTTCTGTGAACAGTTCTGCATAGGCATCAGTATTCTAAGGGTTTATGGGGGCTTGACATTTTTGCTAGGTTATCACTTAATAGTAGGAAATTAGTTTTAGAGTAGTTCCTGAATATTTCAGCTTTAGCTGGGGGTCCATGTTTTATTTTTACTTCAGATGAGACCATTTTGTGGTCTAAACTTACCAGGTGTGTAGCACTCTTACATATTAGTAAGGAAAGGACCAGATCCAGTATGGCTGCATACCTCTCAACCTCTTAGCCCAAGAAATCTGAACAAAGTCTTACATAATGGGGGTACAATGGCCCAAAAATAGGGACAGATTTTAAATATTGCTCTAATAAAGTTAGAAAGTAGCTAGAATAGCAGAGTTTGTGTTAAAATATATTTTCTAAATGATATGAGGACTGAAACTCAAATGTGTGTCATTATTTAGTGATTTGATTTTTAAGTTCATCCCAATGTTTTGCTAGAACACCACACATTTTATGAGGGACAAACTGAAATTTTGAGGCAAAAATTTGGACATTATGCAAAAATATGTACAGTTGAGAGGTATGTGAGGTTGCAACCCTGGTTGGTGTATTGACAATCTGGTCCAGGGAGTTTGTGTTTGCAAAATCCAGGATTCTCTTTGCCAGCAAGTTTGTTATCATACAGGATTTCCAGTTAATAGTGGGGTAATTAAAATTGCCCGTCAATATAGTATTGGGAAGGATGGTAAGTGTTTCCAATAAATTAAAATGGTTTACCTTCAAAATGTTACAACACAATTGTGCGGCTGTTTACTTATCCGACTTGAAATGTTGGAAACGGCGATGCCGAATGCTCAGAATTGCAAGCCTGATACTTAAGTTGACACTCAGGGAATGTCAACTTCGAGTGAAACTACCTCATTTCTGGGTTTCTACAAGCCCCCCTGCATCCCTCATCCCCTGCTACTTATATATACTAACTCCAAGATTGCACCACAGTGAGGGAAAGGGTGCATTTCCTGATCCCCACTACAGTGCGATCTCCACTCAAAATTCTGAAATCACAACAGCAAATGCACACTAGCATTTGCTGTTGTGAGTTCAGCATTTTTTCTTTTGATAATACGAATTTTTGAAAAGATACTTTCCCACATATGTGTGTCGCACAAGTCAGCCACAACATTTTAAAGGTAAAACATTTAAATACATAGAATTGGTTTCCTGGGTCATAGAGGAGGGACCTATAGCTTGCAAGGAAGTGGTATTGGATTTTGCCTGTGGTGATATGAACATGGAGTAGCTCAAGTGCATTGTCCTGTTTGACCGGCCTTGTGGTATATTTATTTTTTATGTAAATCGAGACACCTCAACCTTAAGTCTCTGTCTGTGTAGTAGCTAGTCTAAATGAGTAGAAGGTATTATAACCTTGCACTGTTAGTGTGCTGTCCATGAAAGGACATATGTGGTTTACATATTGCATCAGAATCTGTCAGCATGACTGTCCATGCTAGCCACTAGCTGACTCCATACTGTAGCCACAGCTTTGTGCGCTGATACAGTGCGACTGTTCAGACTGCATCATTTTGTGGCATCTGTTTGTATGTTAGTCACGCTTGCTGTCCATTGGACATGTACAGATAACACCTCTTCTTGGTATAATATCACATAATTTAATGTATCTTGCACACATGGCACAGTTTTGCAACATCTGCACAACAGAACAACACCTGAGCCTGTCTGTCTTCCCTGTTCCCACTCAGGCTGAATCTTGTCAACAGTACATCAACCTCTCCTACATGTCATTTGTGCCCTGTCAAGAAGGCCCACCCCAACAAAACTGCAACATGCCTTACCTGTCCCATGTGCCATGCCAGGGTTCTGCCCAACCCACACAGGACTGAAATCTCTGTTGCCTACCCCATAAAGCTCCTAAAAGAACTACAGTGTGCACAGTCAGTTTGAGTTCATTATCAGGACTGCAACATAATTTATGTATTCCCTGTGCCCTGCCAGACTGGGATTATATAATGATGAAAATATATTGAAACATAAGTTATTATATAAAGAAAGTATTTATATTTTGAAATATAAAACGTTAGTGCCTAATGGTTTAAATAATGAACTAAATTGGAAGTGTTTACTTTAAGGGATGGCTTATTGCTTAATTAGTAAGTGACTGTAATTAATTGTGTGTGGTATAAAAATGTGTGTATTTTTTTACTGTTTGATATTCCTTGAAGGTGGAGACACCGAAGCAGTAGAATAAAGACTAAAACTTGCTTTGCTATTTGCCTCTTTGTGTGCCACAGTTGGTGGTTTCTCTGGGTCAGAGTTGTTTCATAATTTGGAGGAGGAAGGAGAGTGTTTCTGTGTTTCCTTTTGGGGTATGGCTTCTGACCAGAATATGGATGTTCCTCATGTATTTCATTAGGAACTAGTGTCCCTACTGGGAGTGGTCAGTCTATTGGGATCCCAGGTGGGTTCCCAGAGGACTATGAAACATTATTTGAATGGTTCGGCACAGTTATTGGGATCAACCATGGAGAATCGGCAAGCCAGTATAGGTATGGGTCCGTTGTTTGAAACATTTGTTAAAGAAAGAGCAAAGAGAGTATCTGACCCCTTTAATTCATTGGGTCAGATGCTGAATCTAATACCATCTGACATGAGGGAGCTGTGTGACAAGTATGACAAGTTGTTGGAGAAAGAGACAAAAACTTATTTTAACATCTTGGGACTGCAAAGGTACATCAACCTTGATATTACACCCGAAGGATTCAGATTTGTTAAAAATCCTAGCATTCCATTTGATTTGAACTGCCCTGTAGACAAACAGTTCAAAGAACGCTGGTTTAAAGCTTCACATAAATGTGTGATTGAATGGGTACACATTTTGCTGGAGAGAGATCAAGTAAAATATAAAAAAATTAAAACAGGAATTGGCGGACTTATCACAAACAATCAGCAGCTCCATGAATACACAAAGTATCAATGTTTTTTTGGAAAGGACTAATAAAAAGTTGCTCTCATTTGAGGCAGAACTTGTTGAGCAAAAAAAGTCTAAATTAACAAGAGACATCAACGAATATGAGGCGGGGCTTGCTTTCTCATATTCTTCCAATCGGAAAGCCGGGAACTGAAGACGTCAGCATGTGAATTTTAAAAACGTTGCTTCAACTTTGTTTGTTTCATCTGAAGAGGAAAGTCGTTATGAAACGGACATAAGCAAAGAATTTCCTGAGTTACCTCAGCCGCAACGACCAGAAAAACATCAACAGACTTTTCGGAACCAGGGAGTACAGCAGCAGCACCAGCAACAGTTTCGGCAGGGGCAGAAATGAAATAGAAACTTTAGGATAAATGCTGGTTACCCAGAGAGGGGTTACAGGACAGATTTTAAACAAGGACAAAATAATGGACAATATTACAACAAAAGGTTCAGGCGGTGAGGTATGTACCAAACCAGGTTTATTACTAAACTTGTCTCAATGTAGTTTAACACAAGAACAAGTGTCTGTATTAAATTTAGGGCTCAAATGTGTGCCTACTGTGTTACCTAGAGGATATATAGTGAAGCAAGAAATGTTTAGATTTTTAAGAAAAGTATATTTGAAGTATCATTTTGCAAAGGTTTTAAGAAATGATAATGTAAATCATAATTCTTTGTCTAATGGATCTGATGACAGGTTTTTTTTTCCTGTTTTGAAGAAGCTGGGGAAATGTATGAGGATAACAATGATGAAAGTATGTCTCCTAATGCATATTGTGGAATCGATGTATCAACTATACCAGCATTTAATACGTTTATGCCACCCTTTGAAAATACACGCAATTCACAGTTTGGCTCAATGATAGGATTTGGGGGTGAAAATATTTCTGACAGTGTATTGGTGAATAGATATGAGATATCTTATAATTTCACTTTAAAAGAGTGACAAGCTTTAAAAGTATTAGGAAATAGAAAGGACATAGTAATAAAACCTTCGGATAAAGGGAATAAGATAGTGATTATGAATACATTACAATATTATAATATGTGCATGGAACATTTGGAGAATGCTGATTTATATGAAAAATGTAACAGGAATAAATATGAGCAAGCAGTCGTTGAATATGAAAGAATGTTGGACAGAATTGTCAGGTTAGGTTATTTTACTGAGAAAGATATCAGGGACAGGTTGTTTAAACGTAACAGTGAGATAGACGTTTTCTTTTCTCTGCCTAAGGTACATAAAAGTATGGAAAAAGCACCTGGTAGACCTATTATTTCTGCTTGCAAATATTTTTTACATAATATAGGTCTAGTGTTACATAAAATACTCTTGCCTTATGTTTTAAAATCTCCAGCTTATATAGAGGATAGTTTTGATTTTTTGCGAAAGGTTTCCCTGTTAGTTTGGAACAAGGACAAATATTGGTTGGTGGTCGATGTTAAGAACTTATACACCTCTATTAAACATAATGATGGTTTGGGGGCGATTGCATACTTCCTGGGAGATAGCCCCTTCTCTAGTTTTGTAGTTGACATGGTGAATTTTTGTTTGAAGAACAATTATTTTTATTTTAATGATGTATTGTCTAGACAAAAACAGGGCACTGCAATGGGGGCAGCATTAGCCCCCATGTATGGTAACCTTTTCATGTCCTTTTTTGAGATTAAATTTTTATTTAATTTGAATTTTATGAAGAAATATGTTGATTTTTATTTTCATTTTATTGATGACTTAATATTTGTGTGTGAAGGGGGTAGAGATGGAAGTAGATGAGTTTATATTGGATATGCACAGAAATCCTTTTGGTCTGTCATTTGACAGACTTCAGAAGGGGAATAAAGTGGTATATTTAGATCTTATTTTGGAAGGGAAGGAAAGTGGAATTATTTCATCAAACATACACAGGAAGTTTTTTGATGATAACCAATATTTACATGCCACTAGTTGTCATCCACCCCATGTCTTGAAAGCTTTACCCTATGGGGAGCTGGTACGTATTTCAAGATTGTGTAGTGGTAAGAGTTTATTGATGAAAGAGATGGAACAGACTGGACATATGTTCCTTAGAAGGGGTTATGACCCAGTTATTATGAAGGAAGCCCAAACCAGAATATGGCAAGAGACAAATG
>NC_056743.1:1371105083-1371138945 GCF_019279795.1 Protopterus annectens
GCCACAAATTTCCAAGTGGCCCTTCAATTCCCAACTTTTTTTTTTTTACAATTTTAAGTTATAGCTAAAATCTTCATGCATTGCCAGTGTATCCTGCAATGTTATTAACATGCAGGGGCATTCATGCTGACATTGGCTTCATGAGGCAGTGCCTGAGTGACTGTCGGACTCAGAGATTCGGTAGGAGATTTAAAAAAAATAAAAACAAAGTTCAATTGCTTATTGCCGCACTACAGAAACAGTCAGATAAGTTAGCATTAAATAGATGAAAAAAAAAAAGAAAAAGACCTCTTGGAATAACACTATTGACATTGCAACTTCTCCACTTGTGCCTAGTTTAGGTGATTATATTAATGTATTTTCTAGTTTTGTTTATTTTGTGTAATTCTTCACGTCAGTGTGGAGTTATTTCTTTAAATTTCTCTGCAGGTACACTGTCCTTTGTTGAACTTTTGTCGAGCTTCTGTGAGGATGTGGTTTGCTTTTGAGGTCATATTTTACTAGGTACTAAATGAGTGTATTTATGACTACAACTCCATGGGTTGTTTGTGAAGCTGTTTTACTTATTTGCTTATTTTTTGTCATTACTTGTTATCCGTTGATGATCTTTTTAAATAATAAAGTATAGTAAACTATTCAGACACTGATGCAAGCAACTGCATGATCATAACAGGAGATAATTTCCAGTGGATATGCGTATGACTATATTTATGGTAACATGGCAACACAGTCCAAGGTTACCTGTTCACAAATGTATTTTAATAAATAAGTAAAGGGCAGTGTTTCAGATCTATAAATACATCTACTATAATTAACTGCTTTTAAATTAGTACACACATCGTACTTTGTAGATTAGAATCTGACATCTGGCTGCATGTCAGAGACTGGTCTCGATGCCATTGAGGCACTTTTGCTGGGGCTGCATAGGTGTACTGAAGCATGCTTTCATAGCCTCAGCCCTGACACTTACTTACTTTGCTGTATCCCGTGGGGGCAGGGTGGAGAATACCACCCAACGAGCCACTACTGTTGTTACTGTGATAATGTTTTTATTTTACATAGAAGAGCTGGTTGGTATAGTAGAGGTAACAGTATGCTGAAAAAAAAGATGATCAAAAGGAATGTTGCCCTTCTCTCTCCAAGTCCTACATACCTTACAGCTGTCTAGGTTTTGTTTCATATTTTTGCTGTGTCACTCATTATATTTGTGGGATTTTGCTAAATCATTGAGGACTGGGGTCATTAAATAATCATAAAACATTTAAGTTTCAGAGTTCATTCTATCACTTTTTAAGTTTATAAGAATACTATTTAAAATACATTCCTGAGTTTGGGCCTTTGTCCTCCCATTATTTTGGGCTCTGTCCAAAATTCTTTGGGCCTTTGTCCTCCCATTATTTTTGGCTTTTTCCAAATTCTTGCACTAAGGATTTGAGAGGTATGTGTTAAAGCACTGGGAATTTGGTGAGTCTTTATAAATTCTGTATTGTAAACTTGTTTTTGCCATGACCAGCTATTATTTTTGATGTATTTCCAAAAGTTAATATTGTTATATTCCCATTCTAGAATAAGAAAGAAGTGTTTAGGATTATGTGCTTTCTATATGATGTCAGTAATTTTCGCTTAACATGAAATTCTTGTTCAATAAGCAAAATTATTATATAATACCTTCCTTAAAGACACTGTCACTGCATACTGTCTTGACAGTGAGACAAAACAGTTCCTTAACAATTGTGTGTGTGTGTGTGTGTGTGTGTGTGTGTGTGTGTGTGTGTGTGTGTGTGTGTGTGTGTGTGTGTGTGTGTGTGTGTGTGTATATGTACGTTGAGGCATGCATTATCACTATAAATCTGATTGCAGCAATGTGGCCATTAAACCAGTCAAGCTGTTGTATGTCCACTGTTGCCTTTACTCTATATGTCTCAATCTCTCAGAGCAAGAAATCTGGACAAAGCCAAAACTAATGGTGAGACAAAGACCTAAAAATAGGGACAGATTTTTTAAATATTGCTCCTATAAACTCAGCTACTAGAATAACAGGTTATGCATTCTTATGTATGTATTTTCTGAGGGATAGTAACTCTGAAATTCAAATGTCTGCCATTATTTAATATTATTTAGTGACTTCAATCTTCATGTTGGTATCCCACAATTTCACTGTAGTGGTAGGGGTTTCATGATTATGTATGCAAAATTTATGTTAATCAGCATCCCAAATTTTGGCCAGTTGTACCTACGTTTTATGGGACTTTGTCCAGATTTTTATGTTTCCAGGTTGAGAGGTATGGTGTGTGTGTGTGTGTGTGTGTGTGTGTGTGTGTGTGTGTGTGTGTGTGTGTGTGTGTGTGTATGTGTCTAAGTCTGTGTGTGTTAGCATGTCAGTGTGTGTGTGTGTGTGTGTGTGTGTGTGTGTGTGTGTGTGTGTGTGTGTGTGTGTGTGTGTGTGTGTGTGTGTATATGTCTAAGTATGTCTGTGTGCATGTGTGTGTGGGTGTATGTGTGTGTATCTAAGACTGTGCACATGCGCGCACGTGTGTGTGTGTGTGTGTGTGTGTGTGTGTGTGTGTGTGTGCGTCTGAGTGCCAAACATGAGAGCATATGAATTGCTATATGTCTCAACACTAATACAGAGTCAATACTTTTTATACAGAAAAGCAGAATACTGTAACTTTGCATGCCAGCATTTGAAATCTCTGTAAGAGGTCAGAATGAATTTAGTCTGGCAGGTAGTATAGGTGTATTAAGGGTATCAGCTAATAACAAGCTGCTTCATGTAGCCCAGAATTTGATTCCTCAGCTTCAATTTGCCCACTGTGAATTTGAGTAAGTCACTTAATGAGAGTCACCTAGTTAAATACTTCTGATCACTTTGCTGTCATTAATTAAAGTATTAAACATACATTAGTGAAATCTGTGCATAAAAATAGCCATTTATCACACATCTTGATACTCCTATGATCTACCCTTTGTATTATATTACATTTCTATGAAGTTACATATAGTGGCAGAATATTAACTCATATTTATGATGTCTGATCACTCAGTATGCTATTTAAAACACATTCAGTATAACAGCACATTAAAAATATTTTCCAGACCTTCATTTAAATATCCCCAAGATCATTCATGCCTGAAAACTGATGTCAAGCATATATCCTGATGAGCTCTATTGGCTGTGTAATACATACTCAGCCTTAATTTGTTACAGCTTCCAAGCAAATTTTATTATACCACTGCCTTGAAGCTATCACCCCTTCTATATTCCAGCAAGATCTAAAAGTGCCTCAAATAGTGGTAAATGAAAGGCAAAGAGCCTATATGCAGCAGTAGGATGGACAATTACAGAAACAGAAGAAATAACTACACAGCTTGAAATGCAGTACTTGTAATTCATAATTACTATGTAAATCCTCAGTGTACCTTTAATGATTCTTTTCAAAGGCTGTATATTCTTCAGAACAGAGAGTGCATCTTGAGGCATGGAGCAATAACAGAAAGGATCCTCTCTCAAAAATTGCTGCATTTTTGTCTGGTTTATTTAGGCTGTTTGGGGCTGTTAATACAAATGAGTGCAAACTATAATTCACAGAGAATGAGAAGTGGGTGACTGCCTTCTTAAAAGTGCACAAGCACTAAAAGATAAATCAAATAAAATTTCAAGTGGCAACAGTAAATCTGAAAAACAACTCTTAAATGACAGAAGACATATAACTTACAATGAGCAAAACAAATGTTAATCTATATTTAGTTTGTTTTGCAGTGCAGCCCTCTGTTTATGGTAAAACGTCTTAATGATTTATGTTATACAAACATGAATCTGACTCATTGAAGGACCATTTATATACTGTGGTACACCTAAGTAAGTCATTTAATGGGATCATGCTTCTGGGATGCCCTGAAAGCAAACAGGTAGACCTAATGTGCATTATCCAGCAGTGGAAGAAACTTAATAAATAGCATTACCTTTGTGGCCCACATATAAATGTGCTGCATCAGGGAAAACAACACATATCCTCTCAAACATAAGAAACTATATGACACAATAATAATTCAGATTAACAAAAGCTGTAGTGAGTTTATGATTCTAAAAGTCTGTCTGAATCCTGACACAGTACAGGCTATCACCGAGTGTGGGATGCTACACTTACTCCAGTTAGCACAGAAACTCAGATACAGTCCGGTGGCATTTTATCTGTGAGTAACTTTTTGAAATACTATAAGCTGGCAGTTTACTTGTTAATCTTTGTGTGTGTGTGTGTGTGTGTGTGTGTGTGTGTGTGTGTGTGTGTGTGTGTGTGTCTTGTGCATACATGTGAGTTTGTGGTTGTACATTTTTGCACATGTCTGTAGCTTTGAGATGTGAGAATGTTCAAGAGCTGTGCCTGCCACAACCTCTAAAGTTGGGAACAAATACCCTGTAATCACATAAAGGTATGTAATTTCTTCTGTTGCTGGTGCACATCCCGAAGGAAAGAAAACCTAGAAGAAATTATCTGTAATGTTTACTTCAGCAACCACTCTGTGACTCAGCAATGAATAGCCTCTTATGCACACGCACATCCAAAGTAATACAGACCATACAGACCACCATCAAACAAGAGATTAGCGGGTCTCTATAGTCCTTTCCCCATTTTGTCCTTTCGTAGTCAGCTGCAGCTTGAAGGATGTGCCCTTAAAATATATTTCAGCAATATCTGACATGCATTATTACTTTTGTCTGCTACTGATTTTTTCCTAAACCCTCTAAAAAATTTGGAGACAGACACACATGATTATTTTCATTGATCAGAAAAGACAAAGTGACCTATTTGATGTAGCTCAAATGGCTATTGATTTTGTCTTGTTGATGGATTTGGATGGTAGTTGTGGCAGTACTGAGCCAGATTCATGCACTCCTCACTTTTTTGTATTGTGTAAGTCTCCAAACATCATGATGGAAAATATAAAATAAGTGGAGAGTGATAGCTCAGCAGTACCTCTTCATGCTTTATATTGCCCTTTTCGTAACGGCTTACTATCAGCAATAAATGCATTAACTCTGCACAGTTCAAGTATCAAGCACCAAAGATAAAAGCAATCACTGGAGACACAGTAGAGGAGACTAGCGGAAAATCCCTTCTAAAATGAACATAATAAAACTGCAGAGATCATTGACATACAGCAGCTATCGCACAACACTGCCCAACCCCCAATGTCTCCTACTTAAATTCTCCCTTCAAGTGGCTGTAGAAAATACACAAGTGATAATGTGAAGCAGACACTAATGACTAACTAAGGTTTGTGCTACATTTCAAAAATGGTTTTAGTTTCCTTCAGTAATGGTGCGCCAACCTTGAACTAGCTTTACTGTAGTCCATTTCAGCAAGATCCTTTTACCATTCCACTGCTCCAGTGAGTAGATTGGTCCTTTGTTAGCATACATAGCCATCAGCTGGCTGATGTCACAGGAATGAGAATGTGTGTGTGTGTGTGTGTGTGTGTGTGTGTGTGTGTGTGTGTGTGTGTGTGTGTGTGTGTGTTTGTGTGTGTGTGTGTGTGTTTAAGTGTGTGTGTATGACAATGGATACATTCATTCCATAAGTGGGTTTGCTGTTTCCTCACCAAATGCAATTGTTATAATTCTGTTGTAGAAATTAAAAGAAACATAGCTTGAAATGTGATGCTGCTCTACACACAAATGTTGCATATTTAGTTAATCTATCTATATGTATATATATATATATATATATATATATATATATATATATATATATATGTGTGTGTGCATGTGTGCATGTGTGTGTGTGTGTGTGTGTGTGTGTGTGTGTGTGTGTATAAATTTGGTTGCAGTCACTAATTTCAATTGAATGCTCATGCATTACTGCTGCTTGTTTTGCCAGTATATATATGTGTGTGTGTGTGTGTGTGTGTGTGTGTGTGTGTGTGTGTGTATAAATTTGGTTGCAGTCACTAATTTCAATTGAATGCTCATGCATTACTGCTGCTTGTTTTGCCAGTATATATATGTGTGTGTGTGTGTGTGTGTGTGTGTGTGTGTGTGTGTGTGTGTGTGTGTGTGTGTGTGTGCATGTGTGCACACATGTGTGTGGGTGTGTGCGTGTGCATGTGTGTGTGTGTGCATGTGTGGACATGCGAGACTGCTTTGCAGACTGTGAATTTGTCCTTTTCCATTGTTATGCGATCTTAGTGTTGTAACATATAATTTGTAGTGTGTGGGGGGGTGCAAAAACGTTTTTATTAATTTTTTGTTGTTGTTGCTCTTTGTTTGTATTTTTAACATTTGCAGCTTTTATCTATTTAGACTGATATTTTTGTATTCAGGATTTTTGAGGGGATTGATATTTGGCAACAGAGATGGATAAAAGACACAGACACACACGCACACACATGCACACACAAACACACACACACACATTACTGCACATATGGTCCAATAGACCTTTTAGGAGTCTAGTTCAATTTTCCAGTTGCCATACAGCACTGTCTGCTTAAGAGACTGGTTCAGAGCCACTCAGAATATAAATAGGGTTGCCACCTTTTAAAATGGCTAAAGTGGGACATTTTTGGTACAAACATCACATTTTACAGTCTGACACATACCCACGGTCCATACAAAGGATAGAACTTAACTTTTTTGCCTAAATAAAAGCTTATTCTTGTAGCATTTTAGTTGCCTATTCTGTTTCTTATAACATTTAAGTATTTTAGATACAGAATAACTGTTTTATGCAACTATTACATAAAATATAGGAAATAATTTTGCCCTAAAATCTCAGTACATTTGCCATTTTTACAATTTTTTGTCAGGACACAACTGCCCAAAGAGGGACTGTCCCTCGCAAAGTGGGACAGGTGGTAACCCTAAATATAAATGGAGTCTGCAGAAACTAGAAGCAGCTTGCTAATAGCATATGGCCTTGTTAACAGCTTAGAGTCTTAATTGCCTGTGTCATTTCAAAAAGCACTTTGGGCAAATGACTTCCTCAGTCACACATTAGGCAAACGGAGGATGGAGAAATCAAATCCTGGACTACACAAAGCAGTTTAACAGTTCTTAGCCTTAATTCTCTGGACTAACTACCAGACCAAAAGTCATTCCTTAGCAAAACCCTGGATCTTTAGATCTTTATTGCACTTCTCAACAATGTGATTTATTGAAGCTCTAAGGTACTTAAAAATTTAGTGCAGCCAGTCAAGTTGTATATTTTTGACAGGGAGAAAAAAAGCATGGTGCCCCAAGAAAAAGTTGTGCAAAACTAGGGAGAACATGTGAACTGCACCCAAACAATTACTGATGCCATAACTGTCCCAGTACCTTATGACTGTAAGGTAGAGGGCTTTCAGTTGAGCCATTGTGTTGGCAAAAAGTCAAGTAACTTCAAACCAGACCTGAACCAGTCACCTATGCTTACCTTGGATATTAATATAGCTCTCTACACTACTAGCTATACAAACTGAAACATAATGCTGTGGAGAAGAATGTGGTCATGAACTAGGAC
This sequence comes from Protopterus annectens, assembly GCF_019279795.1. Classification (NCBI taxonomy): domain Eukaryota; kingdom Metazoa; phylum Chordata; order Ceratodontiformes; family Protopteridae; genus Protopterus; species Protopterus annectens. The sequence goes on from NC_056743.1 coordinate 1,371,112,583, forward strand.
TGACGTAATGTGCAGATGCACATTCTTTCTTCTTATTTGTCAGTATCAAATTTGTATGATACTATATCACTTTGGCTACTTTACTGGTAAGTCCATTGTTTAGTTGGAAAAAAAAAATCCAGAAAACAGACATGGAAGGAATCAGTCAAGTCCATGTTGCTGTCAGCACTTACTTAATGTTTGCATATTGATTTGTTGAAAGGCAAACTGGAACACGATAAGAGCAGACTTGAAAATAAAAAACAATGTTTATTTAATACACATTAAAGTAAGCGCTTTCGGCAAAAATAATATTTTGCCTTCTTCATTATTGTTTTACCAGAGATCATACTGTTTGTTAAAAACAATTTAAAAACATTTTGAAGCAATAAACCAAGGAAATCTTTCTGTATACTTATGCATTATTAAAGTATGTAATTCTATTATAAAACACATTCGTGTTTGCTATAATGTCCAAGATACCTCCAAAAACGTGGGAAAATACCTATATATTAAATCTAAAAGAACCAACTTCTTTTTAAATTGTTTTTAACAAACAGTATGATCTCTGGTAAAACAATAATGATTTTCCTGCTTCACATCCTCTATTTTGGTTTGTCGGCATCGATTTAAGCATGATTTGTGTAGTGTGTGTAGATCTTTTTAAGGTTTCCCTGGAAACTAGTAATTAAATAATGCACTCTCTCCTGATTGGATTTTACCAACTGTTTTCTAACATAAAAGTTGTATCATTTACATATCTTGCTGTTTGTTTGAAGAAGGCAAAATATTATTTTTGCCGAAAGCGCTTACTTTAATTTGTATTAAATAAAAATCGTTTTTTTATTTTTAAGTCTGCTCTTATCGTGTTCCAGTTTGCCTTTCAACAGTTTTTGGGTTTTGCATTTCTTGGTTTGTTTTGCATATTGATTTGTACTTGAACCTTTGCATTTAAAACTTGAAATTGGTACAAAAGTCCATTTGATTTCAAGTGTAGGGAACATGCTGATGCATGATCTCCTTTCCCCACTATGTTTGTTTGCTTGATATACACGCACACATACACACACACACACATATATATATATATATATATATATACATATATATATATATATATATATATATATATATATATATATATATATATATATATATATATATATATATATATATATATATATATATATATATATATATATATATATATATATATATATATATATATATATATATATATATATATATATATATATATATATATATATATATATATATATATATATATATATATATATATATATATATATATATATATATATATATATATATATATATATATATATACATATATATATATATATATATATATATATATATATATACATACACATACATATACACCACCCTTTACAACCCCTACCTGAAACCACATCTCTCTACCACTACCCACATATGTTACTTTCCACTCAAATACCTCAAAGCCAGTTCTAAAGTTGATGCTGTCCCCACAAATCACAAACTACTTTACAAATATATCAAAACTGTTCTCACAATTACAACTTAATAGTGATATTCACCCCAACACTGGTCCCCTTTTCCATCAAAACATAACCTCCACTTATTCCTCACATAACCCCCCATCATCCCCTCTCACAACAAAGAACACTCTCTCTTTTTCCTTAACATAAACCTAAGAAGTATATTAAACAAAGTTCAAGACCTCTGTGCTTTACTAGATTTATACTCCCTTGACACTGCCATTCTTACTTAAATCTGGCTCAAACCACATATCAAAAACAATGAAATCTTAGCCCCTGGATACAATATATTTCGATTTGACCATCAAGTTAAACGGGGAGGTAGAGTAGCTATAATGTTCAAACATAACCTTGCACTAGAATTCATAAGCATCAAATTCTCCTTCATTTAACAATACCAAAATACTTCTTAGTAAACTAAACATTAACAAACACAATACCTTGATCATAGTAGCCATATATATTCTCCCTGGTGATAATTTAGCTATTGTTGAAGACATTCTCTTTTGGCTATCCTCAACTTACCAACAAGAAACCATCATTATGGGAGATTTCAATACAGATTGGACCTCCTATGACACCAGTAGCCCTTCTAACTTTATAAACCTACATGGTTTCTTTTAGCTCGTTCAAGAACCCACCAGAATAGATAGAACATCTAACAGACACTCTACTTTAGACTGGACCCTTTCAAACAGATCTCCCACATTCCTCCAAACAGGTTGTCTCCCCGATAGTATCAGTGACCACATGCCCACTTATTTGCTTAGACATAATCTTAGCCCACCTAGATAGTCAGTCTATCATCATAATAAAAAGAAATTTAATACCCAAACATTTCTTTACCTACTCCAACAAATAAATTGGTCTTCATTAACAACCTTACATTTAGATTCTGCTGTACAATACTTTAACACTATCTTTCTGTAGATCTTCAATAGCCTATTCCCTTGCAGATCTGCTAGAATAAAAAAGAAAGCACCATTCACCATGGTTAACAAATAACACTAAAGATCTCTTAAAACAAAAGAATAAGGCATGGGTAAACTGGCTAACAAACAAAAAACATATCAATCCACAACTCTACAAACAGCTTAGAAATAAAGCTAAATCTCAAATAAAAAATTATAAAAGAATATTTTACACCACTGCACAACTAAACAACCAAAACAATCCCAAAAAATTCTGGTTCTCTATTAAGAAACTTCTGCAACCTGGCAACACTACTACCTCTACACCAACTGCATTTCCCTCTAAGGATAGTATTGCGACACAGTTTAATTCATTCTTCATAAACTCAATACATTCTCTTATCAAATGTGACAATAATACTTCCCTCAAAATTTCAGCCATCAATAGTTATACTGAAAATACCTTCTTCTTTACAACTGTTCCAACTCACACTATAAAAAAAACCTTAAAACACTCAAAATCACTAGCCTAGCTGCAGACGATCTCCCTTCAGAATTCCTAAAAATTGCTGTAGATGCCATTGCATACCCTATATCCATCCTCATCAACCACTCTATCACCGAAAACTATGTCCCCCTTCTCTGGAAAAATCTCTTATATCACTCCTCTGCATAAAGGAGGTAAATCCACCGAACATACAAACTACAGACCCATCGCCATCCTTTCTCCCCTCTCCAAAATGCTTGAAAAATGCGTCAATACCCAGCTTTTAATTCATCTACTATCCATTGACCTCCTCTCTCATACACAACATGGCTTTTGCCCCCATCATAGCACCACAACCACCCTCCTCAGCTTTACCACCATTGTAAACCACCACAGAAACCAAAACAGACTTGACTCTACCATCTTTCTAGACCTTTCTAAGGCCTTTGACACTGTTTCACACCAAAATCTACTGTCAGAACTGGCCACCCTAAACCTTAGTCACTCCATCCTAGCATGGTTCCATAGCTACCTAACTAGGTGACAACAAGCTGTTCGGTGGAATCAGGAGCTATCATCTTTACTCCCTGTTAACAGTGAAGTCCCACAAGGTTCTATACTAGGCACCCTGCTTTTTAATATATTCACTAACCAATTGCATAAAAACACTCCACTTGCCTCAATTATCCAATATGCAGATGACTCTGCCATCTTATGTAATGCATCCTCTCTCACACAACTACAGGACAACACACAGCAATCTTTCTTGGAAATTGAACATTGACTAAACAAAGCTAACCTTATACTAAACCCAAACAAGACCAAGCTTATGCTGTTTCTCTCAACCAAATCTACCATACCCCAACCTCTTTTCATATATATTCCTCAAACAACACAATTATTACTGCCATCACCCAAACCAAACTAATAGGTGTAACTATAGACAAAAAACTAAAATTTGATATCCATCTATCTGAATCCATTAAAAAAAACTCACATCAGACTTGGCTTACTCTACCGCACTAAGCCATTTCTGTCAAACCAAGCCAGATTAGACATTGCTAGAACTCATCTCCTATCCACTCTACTTTACCCTTTCCCAAAACTTACCTTACTTAGCAAAACTGAACTTTCCAAACTTGAACTCCAGCAAATTACCCAGAATGCCCTCACCTCTACTGAATCTTGGATGCTTAACAATCAGCTTACTCTAAATCCAAAAAAAAAAATTAAACTAGTAATTTGTACCCCTAGGAAAACCACTCTGTTTGATAAAAAAAACTCTTCACTATATAAGCCCAAGACAATACCACTATAGAAGCTGTACCACACACTAAATTACTAGGCATTATTATAGAATAAAACCTTAAACAATAGCATAAAAAAACACAGCAAAAGCCTGGTATGTTCTACAGGTACCAACACTTTCTTAGCCTCTCTATTAGACAAACCCTTGTGACTACCTCTTTATTACCCTCTCTCCTTTACGGTTCTCCTCTCCTCACTAATATCCAAAATTCTACAAAATTCAATTTTGATATGTGTTATAACACAATAGCAAAATTTGCCACCAAGATCAAATTCTCATCCTACCACTGTAACTCATTAAAACAATTAGGGTGGCTGGAACTCCCCCACCATCTCTCAATCACCCAACTAACTACAGTGCACAAAATAATCTACAGACTCACAGACTTGTCCTGCTCTCTCAACTCTGCTTGCCAAATACCATCCCAGCAGGCATATAAGATCTGAAAATCATCTACTTCTAAAAGTAGATAATCCCACCTTACCTGCTGGTCAACTCCTCTATTCCTTCGCCATTGCCAAACTATGGAACTCACTTCCCCCTTGTATAAGAAACACAGGCAGCACCACCACATTCAAGCAAATACTGAAAAATCATCTCAAATCTTCCTTGCTATGTTCCTTCTCTTTAACTTAACCTCTTCAGTCTCCTTATATGATTACTAAACTCCTATCCCCGGGATTCATGAAGCTTGTACCAGGTGCAAGCATAGTGTCGGCGATCTAACACCAAATATGGCTGCCGAGCGATTCAGGTACGAGCTGTTTCCACATGCACAACCTGCGTATGCCACACCCGCACAGCTCCCAGAGCATGTATGCTAATTACCCCATGCACAGCAGTGTAGCATGCAAATGAAGGTATATAGCGATTCAGGAAGTGGTGCAGGCATAGTGTAAGCATGCAGAAATGTAAACCGAAAAAAGCAGTTTACATTTTTCAAACATAAAATCGGAGCCATGACAGCGGACCAGACTCATGCATTATACAGTTAATATATGCCAATGGCTAAATATATAGCCATTGGCATAAAACAACATGCACAAAATATGAAAAAGAACATTTAATATTATGCCCACACTAATGTGAAGTTAAAGCGTAGGGCATCGGTGCGCAAAGGGGATGGCAAGGAATATACAAAAATATCAAATAAAACTGCAGTGAAGCACATATCATGATTTCCCCATAATAGTCAATGGCAGGCATGCTACACCATACTCATGGTGCAAGGGTTGCTAAGGGGCAGTGACAGTGTTATGTGCAATAGCTATGAATTAGTAGGCAATGCCATGCAAATGAGATGAGTAATACTGAATCGCAGATTTCCCACTGGTGTAAGGATGCACAAAACAGCGTAGCATTATAACACCGAGGTGAACCCTTGAGATAAAAATGACATCAAGAAACGGGTGTGTCACCATTGCTGTAAGCACATTGGAGCATTGCTAAACCAGTCTGCCCCTAGCTAGGCAAAGCTGCAGGATAGGGGTGTGTCGAATTGTTCATAGCTATGCTTAGTGGAGAGTACACAAGCTAACCGAGTATGCATGTGAACGGAGATGAAAACGCACATAAACCCGGTAAATGGGTATGTGCGTCGCGCATTACAGCTGAAACAGGAAGGATATACGGAAGAAATAAGGAAATGCTGCAGCACTGAAATTGGAGTGCAAGTTGCTAGGAGCCTAACACCTAACACCTAGGAGCCAACAGTGGGCCATTGACAACAGCAAACAAGGCTGCAAGCAGTTACCTGCAGAATAGGGAAGGGGAGGGGCTGTACTGTAAAGAAAACAGCAAAGTGTCAAAGCAGAACAAAGGCGATATGCAGTATATCAGCTACAAGGCACAATTCGCCATGACTGGGTAGGGAATGTACAACACAAGAAAGACAGCAAGTGTATGCATGCTTGATAATGGGAGGGGATCCAGGTCTAAAAGTGATTTAAAGGGCAACAGAGTAATCAAGGCAAGCAAGTAGATCTCCACAGTAAAGGCCCCACACTTGCAGTACTCATTGCAAAACCCATAATTAAGACACGCAGCAGCTGAAATAGTTCATACACACCCACATACATCAGCAGCATCCATAACACAATACTATAAAGTGTGAAAGGACCTCACACACATGTGCGTATTCCCATACACTCTGCACCAGTGGTGTATACAGATGGGGAACTTTTATTATGTACATATTAGAGGCTGCCATAGCTTTGATCCATCAGCATGTGTTGAAGACTGAAGGTGGTGTGGAGGATGATGCACATGACCACCGCAGGCACCAGAGGAGAAGGAGAGTGTTCAGTCCCAGGCTAACCTACCAGGGTCAACGTGATCTGGAAATAGTAGAGTGTTACAGGGTGGACAGGGACACCCTACAGCATCTTGTGGAGCTGTGCCGGCCACACCTCACAGCCACAACAAACAGAGGGGAAGCCATCCCAGTGGATACAAAGGTATGTGTAAGCCTGACAATACTAGCTACAGTTATTTTTCAAAGACCAACTGGGGATATCATGTGGATCTCACAGGCATCAGCATCCAGGGTACTGCATGAGTTCCAAGATGCCATGTTACCACATGCCAATGTGTACATATACTACCGCTGTACAACAGAGGAGTTGGCCAGCAATATTCGTCTCTTCCACCATGTGGCAGAATACCCAGAGGTACTGGGTGCAATAGACTGCACACACATACACATCAAGTGAACACCTGGTGATCAGGGAGGGCACTACATAAATCGCAAGGGATACCCCTCCATCAACTGCCAGGTTGTGTGCAATGCCCAGGGGATTATCATGGATGTGTGTGCTGGCAGCCCTGGAAGCTATCACGACTCCCACATCTGGCATGCCTCACAGCTGTATCAGTTATTTGCCAGGGGGGACATCCCAAATGGCCACCTGGTGGGGGAATCTGGCTATGCACTGGAACCGTGGATGATGACTCCCATCAGAAATGCACACACATCCATACAGGAATGCCATAATGAGGCACACGCACAAACCAGAATCATCATAGAGAGTGTGTTTGGGATGCTTAAATCATGGTTTTGTTACTTGGACACATCTGTTGGAGCCTTGCAGTACTCTCCAGGCACGTGTGCCCACATCTTCATAGTGTGTGTCATGCTACACAATATGGTCCTGCGGAATCAGCTGCAGCAGGGACAGAATGGTGAAGGCCCTCACAGCCCACCACCATTGCCAAGGGCCCCACAAGCACAGAGGTACTCAGACCCCAAACACCCTGAGCCAGCCCCAGTAGGCAGACAGAAGTGTGCCCAGTATGCCCATGCCTTGGCAAAGAGGGAACGTATAGCACACACACTGACAGTGTAGGCACCTAGGGACTGACACCCTTCTCCACCTGCACACACAGTAAAAATGGATGGCACATACACAAGGCTACCTGTACATTGCCATGTATAGGCAGTCTACTGTGTGCATCCAACATAGGCAGCCCTCAACTATTGCACACACAACAGCCAGTGGCACAAGGTATGTCAACACCTGAACAGTAAACTAAGCTATCAGCATATGCAGATACTGTATGTATAGATTCATAGGTAGGTACTGGGCCAACTGCCAGAGGCCATTCATAAGCCCAGCGAAAATGTTTCAGTGTTTGCCACCCCATTGAGTCATTAACCATCCCTCTGTGGAGCAGAGACAATGGTGGGATCCCTGGGGTGCATCTACCATTCCCCATCCACCCTTCAAGGTTTCTCTTGCAGAGTGTTAGTGAGGGGCTCTGTAAAATGTAGATAGAGATGTTGTTCCAAAGTATGGGTAGTGTCTGTGACAGGAAGCTGTCCCTCCAGCATCTTCTGGTTATTGTTGTGGCAAGGTCAGCTCACTACAGTGTGTGGCTCACTGTGACATGGATTCCCATAGGTGGAGCATATCGATTAAGCCTGAGTTCGACATGGCTGTGTTGGTCAGCGGAGATCATCTCTGGGTAAAGGAGATGCCACTGAGTAAAGCAGGAGTGTATCCAGTCTGGCTTCATAGGCCATATGTTGGAGGCCAGTATTCCCCTTGGTGAGGTACATTCGCGGACCCTCCCAGCTGTTGGACGTGTAGTCTGAGGTACATCCCACATGGATTATTATACCCTGTGATGGGACTGATGAGTGATGAGTAAAAGGGCACTATAACCCCAGTATGTCTAGATGGGAATCATTTAGTAGTCAGATGGCCTACATAGAAGGATGTCCTAACTACTGTGAAGATATGATTATCAAAGGGGAGATCACTATCTACCTTAGTCCCCAGATACCCCATTACCTCATCTGTATTAAAGAGGCCACTGCCCATGTGTTAATATGTGGGTGCCAATTCCACTATGGAATGACCATGCAGTTAGTGGCACTTGGCTGGAGGCCATGTCAGTGGCACCCTGTGGCATTCTCTGTGAGGCCCCCAGAGGGATGTCTGTGTCAGCTGGACTATCAGTCATGGCTCCCAGTTTGCAGTCATTGCCAAACATGTTATGCCATAGTCCACCTGTGTTTGCCTGTACATCTGAGATGTATATGCCAAACAGTAGGGCTCCCAGGACTGAGTCCTGTGGGACACCAGTCATGACTGTTCAAGAGTTGGACCTGGAGACCACTATTTGTACCATTGGGTTGTGTATGTAAGCCTGTTGGCAACCCAACCTGTGATGTATGGGTGAATGTACAGGCTGGTGTGTTTATCAATAATACCTGAGTGGGGCATGGTGTCAAAAGCCTTGGTGAGGTCCAGGTAGTATGTGTGAACCACCTCCACTGTCATCTAATGTCTTGGTGACTGTATGTAAGATGTAAAACAGGTTCAGTACACATGAACTGCAGTCAACCAAGCTGACCTGGGTTACCAATGTCATTGTTAATGAGTGCCATGAGGATGCGAACCATACCATTGCAGACCAGGCTAGTCAGGCTTATGGGGTGATAGTAACCATGGTCAGTTGTGATTTCCCCGTGATGGAGTGGAATAACTGTTGCCACACACCATTGTATGGGCATGTAGCCTGTGGTGAGGCTGAGGTAGGAATGCATAATTAGGTGGTGGGCAGGTTGTCATGTACAGTTTGCAAGATGCAGTCTGGGTCAACATCTGCCTCCATTGATGTTGTGTTCTGATGTTAGAGAGGGCCATTTCCACCTGTGTGTCTCTGATGGTTGGGATACTGTACCTTATGGGTAGTGTGGTGGGCTCTTTAGGGGGTTAAGTATGCACTGCATGTATCTGCAAGGATGCTGGTGATATCAGTAGGGTCAGCATATTTTGTTCTATATTTCACTGGCATAGTACAAACCTGTGTGTCACCATGTAGATCCTTGACATAGCCAAAGAAGGCTTTGTGGTTATCTGTCGAATCCTTGCGTATTCTCCTGCGAATGTTTGCCTTGGATGATGTCATGAGGAATCTACATATCATACTAATAGTGGTCACAGATGTCAGCTCTTTGTGGCATTTGCTGTGTGTCTTGAAAACTGCCCTATGTCTGTAGTATAGCTTGTTTATTGCAGAGGTCCACCATACCAGTGTCTTTGTCTCAGAGGAGTGAGTCTTGGTTTACCAGTGATGGCACGATCCATACATCTGTGTAGGTGCCTATAGACTGCATTTTTAAATCTGTCTGCATCTGGAGCAGTGTTTCCCCTTAGCGTGGGGGCTGTGAAACCCCCACCCCTGTCACTAGTAGTGTAAATGTAGCTGCAGGAATGGTATACACCGTGGTATCTGTGGGTGGGGGAGATGCTAGGGTGTGAAAACAGTGAATAGTTCATGATCAGATCTAACCAGTGACTGGTAAACCTCTACTGTGGTGCACTTGTTGCCCATGTTGGTGATGACCACATCTAGTAGCTTCCACCCTAAGTTAGGGAGGTTACCACCTGATACAGGGCATATGAGGTGATACATTCCAGGAAGCGCTGGTCCTGGAAGTGAGTACCAGAGTATGTGTCCCAGTTAATGGTATGGTGGTTGACATCAACCAATGCCAGGGTGTGTGTTAGGACTGTCACATTCTTCACTGTCTCCAGGTAGGTGGAGTGGAGGTCCTGGGTCATGGAGGGTGATCTGTAGCAGGCCACATTCAACATTATTGTGTGGCTGATGTTAGCTGCATATGGATGATCACAGAGGTATCATGCTGCTCCACTAACCTGGAGGTGTAGGTATCCCTGATGAATATGGATACAGCCTCTCCATGTCTGTCAGTCCATGTTCCGTGGCTGAAATGTGTGGTATGGGTTGTAGTCTGGTAGTGCTGGTGTGCTAACAGGAGCCTTAAGACAGATTGCAGTTAATGCACAGATGTTGATGTTGTCCATCCTGAGGAGTGCTGTGAGTGCATGCATGTTGTGATCACAATCCCTGGTGTTGAGTAGCATAATCCACATTGAATCTGCTACTGTGCTGTTTCCGGAGCTGGTATTCACCTTCGGGACTCTCCTAAACAAGGCACCATGGGGGCACCAATAGCCTTGGCCAGTATTACAAAGTGTAAGGCAGACACATAGGCCAGTATGGTATCATTGCATGCATGTCCCCCATCTGTTCTTGATTGTCATCTCCCCTGTAGGTAACCTACTGGTAAGCAATAGAAAGCCTTAACCTTATACAAGTCTTCTAGCTTCCAAGATAGGCATTTGGGGTGACTAAGTATCAGTGTTCTCTATGTCCGTGCTGTACTTAACTGTTCCCTGACTACATGGTGAGTTCACACTGTATATTGTGATCTGAAGGTCTGTTTATTCGCATATTATGGCTGTGATGGCCTACATGTTTGAGGTGCACTGATAGCTTACTATCTATCTGCCCAAGGGCAATTAGAAGCATAGCAACAGTGTGTTGACCTTCCCCGCATGACTGATGAAGTAACTGAGCCTCTGTCAAACATAGCCAATGAAGCAATTCCATGCAGAGTTGCAGGAAGCTGTGGAAGACTAGGGTTGTGGAGAGTTATAGGGGCACTTACTGATCTAAAGGGGCATGTTAATGTGACAATTCATCACCATTCAATTCCCCCAACAGGTCTTGCAGCTATCAAACTGGACAGGTTCACCCATCCCCTGGCTGTATGGTTCTGGGAAACATGATCCCAGGGGTGTATAGTCTGTTACCCATTCACACAACGAGGTTTCCCTTGAAGTGTGTCAATGAGGGGCTATGCCTAATGTAGTTAGGAATGTAATGTATTGTCTCACAGTACATTTGTTATATGTTGTTATGCCATGAGTACGTGAAGCTAGTGAGTTAAGGGGTTACCACCATTTGTTTAGCCTAGCTTACACATAGAAAGCATCTAAATAGGAAATAGGTGAAAGCAACATTAATGACAACAGTGTAATGGTTACAGCATCTGCATAGTATCTGTGCATTCGAGGTTACAATCCCGATAAAGGCAGGGATGTTTATCATGTGCAAAAGTATACCTTAACCACATCTTGCAGATATAGGTAGTAATCATCTGTATAATAAACATTCGAAGCACCCATAAACCCATGTGTGCAAGAGAGTACAGTGAACAGAGAATGTAATGTCATGACAGCAGATAGTGAGATGTGATGTCACTGACAGGTATATATCCGGAGTAGTTAGCGGATGTGGCCATGTTTGCACGCACAGATTATACGTCACAACGTTTGTTTATCTGTGTTTAACTGCTGCTATAATGTCACACAAACAGTGTTAAACATGCTTACAACTGGGTAAATGAGCCTTACTCTGCAGTAAAAGCATTCGTAAAGCATCCCAGGTGTCGAACACTGGACCATGCACATTATAGGCATGGGATGTACCACTAAGCCATCCGAGGTGTACTCACCTCTCATGCTTCTGAGATGACACCTTATACCATATGCATTTCACTGTAATTATCACAAATGGGACACTGGCCTTGCGAACATATGTACAGTGCATTGTAATGTGCTGTAGTTTGTGAACCAACACATTCCAGTCTACAGATGTTTTACTGTTACAAACTAATACAAAATATATATCAATATATATATATATGTCAGTGATGTCTGCACATCTATATCTATATATATATATATATATATATATATATATATATATATATGTATGTGATCCATACAGATTCCCAAATACATTTTTCATCGAATGATTATCGGTGGAGCATATTTACGCGAAAGTGCTTTTCACCGAAAAAGCATTTCGCATAAGTATGCCTGTTCTGGAGACCATACTTAAGTTCATAGGTTCATAGTTTAGTACTAAGCTAACTGCCCTTGCAAGCCATTTTAAGCCTAGCCAATTATCCCTTGTGAGATTTAAACCCTGCACCTTGTGTTTGTAAGGCAAACACCTTAGCCATTAAGCCACCCTCCCAACCCCTGTGGGGGTAAGGGAAAATCCTCTTTTCCCCACTGCAGTGTGATCTCGGAGTGAGAATATTAAATTAGGGGGTGTGTGGGGGGCACAACGGTGCTTGTCCCCCTGCATAATCATAGATTTTATTTTGTTTTTAATGCAATTTAACGAAAGTGCTTTTCGGTGAAAAGCGCTTTCATCAAAGTGTATTCATTGATAATGGATTCAGCCTGTTGCACTTCCATGCAAAAGTCCTAGATCCATATATATATTATACAGTTACAGCAATAGCCATATATATAAGCATCTATGAACACACTTCGTGACACAGAACCACTCCAAAGGAATTGGAGTGTACACAAAACACATGCTGCTCTGGTACCATAACAATTAATAATAACCTAAGTCACCATAGAAGGGGTGGTTGTTGTGTATGTGAAGATTGGGGTGGGGGAGGAATGATGGGTAATGCAATCATGCCTCAAGGAGGGCATGGGTCGGATGTCCAATAAGTGAACTAGAGGGGCATACATGGAGTATGGGGACAATATAAAAAGGACACAAAGCAAGAACCATACTCATTCATAATACACCCTGTCATGTCACATTGCAAAACCTACTTTCACAAACATATGAACAGTAACATGTATCAGACAAATGTACACCAACTGATTGTCACATATGGTGTCAGTAGTGAAGGATGTCTGTAGTACAATACACCATAACATTTGTGCATATCTCAGATGCCGTAATGGTAAGGTTAGTGAGTGTGGTGTTGAGTGTCCCGGGTTCAAGACCTGCAAGGGCTGTTAGGTTATTTTGAGGGCCAGAATAAGGGCTTTTGGATGCAGGTGGATTAAAGCACTCTAAAGTGGTTGTAAGCGGGTTTCAATGTGTTTGCGCGGCGGTAAATGGCACTGCTACACGGTAAATGGAAAAGCGCTTCACACTTTCGACCTTTGCTTAACGTCATGTAGACCATGGGCAAACCTGCTCACAACCTCGTAAATGTGCGTTATTCACACTTTCACTACCAGTGCCTACAATGAGAGGTAAAATAATAACACCTTCCAGGAGTAGAACCCGCACCCTAGTACTCCGTCCACCAGTTAACCTAACACTAAGCAACCTGGGATGTACCTATCCCAGATGTGTATGCAGACAGTTTAAAACACAAAAGGAAGGAATGTGTTGAAATAGGACAACACGCCATGTACCCAATTATAGGCATATGCTCATATATAGCTATAGATAGGTATATATATATATATCTATATATATATATATATATATATATATATATATATATATATATATATATATATATATATATATATATACATAGATATATATGTATGTATCGAGAGAGAGAGAGAGAGAGACAGATACATAGAGACATGTCGATATATGCTGGTCTACATATATATGTAGATTTATAGATAGGTCAGAAACATCTACACATTTATGGAGGTACAGATAAACATATGCAATAATGTATATAGCTATATACATATACACACACACACACATATATATATATATATATATATATATATATATATATATATATATATATATATATATATATATATATATATATATATATATATATATATATATATATATATATATATATATATATATATATATATATATATATATATATATATATATATATATATATATATATGTATACACACACACATACATACATGTCTGTAGATAGCATCCGAAGTGGTCACATCTGAGTATAAAATGGACCACAGCAATCAAATATTCGGAGCCCCCCCCCCCAAACAGTATGAACATAACATAAGAAGAGTATACGCTATTGCAAATATGTTCTATGGACACAGTCACCAACATAACTGCATTGACTGCAAATATCCATGACAGAATTACACAGACAGCCTTCATTTTGCAAATCTTTATTACATTCTGATGTGGACTAACAGTACCTGCATGTATACACACACACATACATACATGTCTGTAGATAGCATCCGAAGTGGTCACATCTGAGTATAAAATGGACCACAGCAATCAAATATTCGGAGCCCCCCCCCCCAAACAGTATGAACATAACATAAGAAGAGTATATGCCAATACGCTATTGCAAATATGTTCTATGGACACAGTCACCAACATAACTGCATTGACTGCAAATATCCATGACAGAATTACACAGACAGCCTTCATTTTGCAAATCTTTATTACATTCTGATGTATTGCCAAAAGGATTCAAGGACTAACAGTACCTGCATGCTATACAGGAAGCATTTAATAGTGCCTTAATGAATCAGCCTGCATTTACCATAGTATTAGTCCACTAAGGGATAGGTGTTCACATAGGGAAAGAACACCCACACACATATAGACATTGTATAAAAGGGGTTCCTACACACCTGCATGTGCTATGTACACCCACCAACATCTACCTCACAACCAAAATAATTACATCAATACATACTGTCATACCATAACCAATTATGCAACTGCTGTACAACATCTGCTGAAACCTTAACATACCTGGACACAGACACACTAACATGGCCCTATGTGAAATAGATGCCGTTATACAATTGAACAGCTGCTGATGTAACAGGGTTTGTATGAACTAATCCTGTTTCACAGGGTTGAATTGTCCGTACACCAGGAAGTTTTACCGAGTACTGATCATAAGCACAGTATGATACACAGTAACACCAAACTAAATATGTCTGGTAAGCACACTGTAAACCCTCTAACATTATATGCATAGCTATGCAGCCTTGAGCTGGTCAAACAACCTGGCCAGACTGACACATATGCAGAGTATTAGGTACAGACAAACCCTGCACAAGTAGCAATGTTCAGAAATATAATAGCAGTACTCACATTTAGATCAAGTCCTCCAGGCATTACACACAATATATTACTGTTCGCCTCATTACAGCTGTTGCAATGGATTCCAAAAAGACCTCCATGCTGTCTTCATCACAAGTAAGGCAAAGGGACAACGCCCAAGTGGAGTACTCAGTTATACTCCACTGTAGCCATGGTATTGGCTAAGGCAGTAGCAGTGCAGCTGATGTGCATGTAATTAACTACTTAGGAACACCAATTGGCCATCGGGATAGCACATTACTGATCTGTAACTATAAACGGTTGCCTTGTCACATGTTCAAACCATCTGTATCTACCTGTAGGACAGTACAAAAAATGGAAATAAGAAATGAAAATGAGAAGTACACTACTTAACAATGTCTTTGATTAATAAGGCATGCCTGAAGGCAGGTAAAGGCTAAGACTGTGATAGTCAGGGTCGGAGCTTTAAATGTTGGCAGTATGGCTGGTATAAGGAGAGAGCTAGCTGATATTATGGACCGAAGGAAGGTTGCTATATTGTGTGTGCAAGAGACCAGATGGAAGGGGAGCAAGGCTAGGTGTATCGGAGGTGGGTTCAAATTGTTTTATCATGGTGTGGATGGGAGGAGAAATGGCATAGGCATTATCCTGAAGGAACAGTATGCAAAGAGTGTTTTGGAGGTGAAAAGTGTGTCAGATAGAGTGATGTTTATGAAGCTGGAAATTGATGGTGTAATGATGAATGTTATTAGTGCATATGCTCCACAAGTTGGGCATGCGATGGATGAGAAAGAAAAATTTTGGAGTGAGTTGGATGAAGTGGTGATGACTGTACCCAAAAGTGAGAGACTGGTGATTAGAGCAGATTTCAATGGGCATGCTGGTGAAGTGAAAAGAGAGGATGAGGAAGTGATGGGTAGGTATGATGTTAAGCAAAGAAATGCAGAAGATAAGATGGTAGTGGATTTTGCGAAAAGGATGGACATGGCTGTGATGAATACATATTTTAACAAGAGGGAGGAGCATAGGGTGACATACAAGAGTGGAGGAAGATGCACACAGGTGGATTATATCTTATGTAGAATGGCAAGTCTGAAGGAGATTGGAGACTGTAAAGTGGTGGCACGGGAAAGTGTAGTTAGGCAGCATAGGATGGTGATTTGTAGGATAACATTGGTGATCAAGAAGAGGATGAGTGTGAGGGCAGCACCAAGGATCAAATGGTGGAAATTGAAAAAGGGTAATTGTGAGGTGATGTTCAGGGAAGAGTTAAGACAGGCACTGGGTGGCACTGAAGAGTTACTGAATAGCTGGGTAACTACAGCAGAGCTAGTAAGAGAGATGACTAGAAAGGTGCTTGGTGTGACATCTGGAAAGGGGAAGGAGGACAAGGAGACTTTGTGGTGGAATGAAGAAGTACAGGAGAGTATACAGATAAATAGAGTGGTGAAGAAGAAGTGGGATTGTCAGAGAGATGAAGAAAGTAGACAAGAGTATAAGGAGATGAGGTGCATGGCAAAGAGAGAGGTGGCGAAGGCTAAGGATAAGGCATATGAAGAGTTGTATAAAAGGTTGGACAGTAAGGAGGGAGAAAAGGACCTGTACCGATTGGCTAGACCGAGGGACCGAGCTAGTAAAGATGTGCAGCAGGTAAGGGTGATAAATGATAATGAGGGAAACATACTCACAAGTGAGGAGAGTGTGTTGAGCAGATGAAAAGAGTACTTTGAGGGGCTGATGAATGAAGAGAATGAGAGGGAGAGAAGGTTGGATGATGTGGAGATAGTGAATCATGAAGTGCAGTGGATTAGCAAGGAGGAAGCAAGGATAGCTATGAAGAGGATGAAGAACGGAAAGGCTGTTGGTTCAGATGACATACCTGTGGAAGCATGGAGGTGTTTAGGTGAAATGGCAGTGGAGTTTTTAACTTGATTATTTAATGAAATCTTGGAAAGTGAGAGGATGCCTGAGGAATGGAGAAAAAGTGTTTTGGTACTGATTTCTAAGAATAAGGGTGATGTGCAGAACTGTAGTAACTACAGAGGGATTAAATTGATCAGTCACAGCATGAAGTTATGGGAAAGAGTAGTGGAAGCTAGGTTAAGAAGGGAGGTGATGATTAGTGATCAGCAGTATGGTTTCATGCCAGGAAAGAGCACTACAGATGCGATGTTTGCTCTGAGAGTGTTGATGGAGAAGTACAGAGAAGGTCAGAAGGAGTTGCATTGTGTCTTTGTGGATTTAGAGAAAGCATATGACAGGGTGCCTAGAGAGGAGTTGTGGTATTGTATGAGGAAGTCGCGAGTGGCAGAGAAGTATGTAAGATTGGTACAGGATGTGTACAAGGATAGTGTGACAGTGGTGAGGTCTGTGGTGGGAGTGCCAGATGTGTTTAAGGTGGAGGTGGGATTAGATCAAGGATCGGCTCTGAACCCTTTCTTATTTGCAATGGTGATGGACAGGTTGACAGATGAGATCAGACAGGAGTCCCCGTGGACTATGATGTTTGCAGATGACATTGTGATCTGTAGTGAGAGTAGGGAACAGGTGGAGGACACCCTGGAGAGGTGGAGATATGCTCTAGAGAGAAGAGGAATGAAGGTCAGCAGGACTAAGACAGAATATATGTGTGTGAATGAGAGGGAGGATAGAGGAATGGTGAGAATAGAGGGAGTAGAGGTGGTGAAGGTGGATGAGTTTAAATACTTGGGATCAACAGTTCAGAGTAATGGTGAGTGTGGAAGAGAGGTGAAGAAGAGAGTACAGGCAGGATGGAGTGGGTGGAGAAGAGTGTTAGGAGTGATTTGTGACAGACGAGTACCAGTAAGAGTGAAAGGGAAGGTCTATAAGAGGGTAGTGAGACCAGCTATGTTATATAGGTTGGAGACAGTGGCATTGACAAAAATGCAGGAGTCAGAGCTTGATGTGGCAGAGTTGAAGATGTTAAGATTTGCACTGGGTGTGACGAGGATGGACAGGATTAGGAATAAGTATATTAGAGGGTCAGCTCAGGTTGGAAGGTTTGGAGGCAAAGCCAGAGAGGCAAGATTACATTGGTTTGGACATGTGCTGAGGAGGGATGCAGAGTATATTGGGAAAAAAGATGCTATGAATGAAGTTGCCAGGTAACAGGAAAAGAGGAAGGCCTAAGATAAGGTTTATGGATGTGGTGAGAGAGGACATGCAGGCAGTTGGTGTGACAGAGCAAGATGCAGAGGACAGGAAGAAATGGAAACAGTTGATCTGCTGTGGCAACCCATAACGGGAGCAGCCGAAAGAAGAAAAAGAAGAAGATGATGTATAACATGTATTATGTTTGTGTATGTAGTATCTGTACTGTAAGAATTACAGTGTAATCAATGCATATAGTGGAAATAGCTGACTTGTAGCGATGTATTGTTGAGCAGTAGTAATGCTTGTAGTATTCTATGTGTGTACTGCTGTAGGTCACATGGCACACTCCACATACACCACAAGGTATGCTATGGGCTTGGAAAACCACCATTTTGCTTTCAGCCAATGTCAGTGTCAGGAGTGGTCCAACAAGTATGTGCTATAACAGGGGACAATATATGTTGTTATATTGTAACAGTCGACATATGTATGGGTGTATAAGTAAGATGAACATGTGAAAGGTGGGCTTACCATGCAAATATGGTGCGCATTGTGGGATATTGTGCCATTAACTGTGTAATATACAAGTGTCTAGGCAGGTCTGTATTCTATTGTACATAGCAGTTCTGATATGTTATGCAAACTGTAGTTATATCTATTGGCAATTACAATATTCAGTGACAGGATACATAGCATTAGTAATCATCTGACAGCTTAGCAGCATGATAGCAAAGATAATTGGAAGAGCCAGGTAACTATCCATTCACATAGCACAAGTAATATCCACCTCGCTACTATCGTTTGCAAGCAATAACAGTTCTACATGTGTACATGTTATGCAAATGTGTAGTGGCCCTTGTTACAGGGCTGGGCCAAATGGCTATGTGCACACCTACATAGAGTGGATATTTTGAGTACAGACACACTGGTTGAACTACCAGGTTTGTGCAGCCAAACCTAACAGCCACCTGCACATACTGTATGTAAGGTAGTGCACTGCACTGGTAATGAAACAGGTTGCACATAATCTTTGACTCCAGTGTAACATCTGCAGTAGGAGTGTAAGATGTAGGAGACAGCTGCCTATGTGTAATAGCCACATCATAGGTGATGGATCACATTATCTGATTATATCCTGATCATGATGATAGTGGCATCAGAGCCTATTGATACATGACTCTGTTTGGGGAGTGGGTGTCTGTGCCCAAAAGAGCTCATGGTCCTGGTGGATATGTGAGTATATATCCAGAGAAGGAAACAGACCTGTAGACACATGCATCATCTGTAATCAACTAACAGGATATGATGTGCTCCTCAGAGGAGGTTTGCTGCCAAGAGTAGCTACACTGTTTCTGTAATAGCCAGTGTTGTCATGTCCATAACACAAATAATTACATGTGAGCATCACTGTCTATAACATCTTCATAGGCAATACATAAACTAAAGACAGTACTTGGTACTTGTAGTACTGACTGCTCATACAGGCATGTCCACTAGTTAGCTACTGGTGTCTCCTAATGTGAGCTTTGTGTATGTGGCCATTCTTGGGGAATGTAATCTCTATGCCATGTACACTGCCAGACCCACCTAACACCATGCCTCACACATTGTCTGGGATGCAGCTACAGGGGTAAGCTGGATGGCAGCCCAGTCTACAGCCATGACTGGACTGGACAGTCATGAGGTTAACACATGCAGCTCATCAACACAACCAACACATACCCTTACCATAACACTATAAGGACACCCACACACACTACCGGTAATCACACACATTCACAGACACATCTAAGTATCTGTCCAAACAAGTGACCCCCCAAGCAGGAAGAGACAGACACGGATATACACAAACTGTATGACATAGTATGCATAATTGTGCCACACCTCTGAATACATGACCGGAAACACGCCCAACAGTACTCATTTGTGAGTGCAAACCCTAGCACTATGTTACACACCGACCTATATGAGGGTATACATACTGTCAGCTGTCTGTCTGACATGATTAGCCACATACTCATGCACTCAGACCACCTATTGATATATATGCATGGCTCTGGCATATTCCATGTTTTTGTGCAGGACCTGTGATGCAGTAGCCTGGACAGCATGGAAACACATGTAGGAACTGTCAGGTCTTGTAGGCCATGCAGGTATGTCCCAAGGCCTGGGTAGCATTCCGCCACTGGCCAGAATGATACTGCAGTACAGGGACAAATGGATTGTATTCCACAATTGATTCTTTGTCAGACAGAGCCTGCACCTGTCACCCCTGAAAATCTGGATACAGCCTAGGACTCATGCTTCCCCTATACTGCCTTCATCATGCATGGTTCAGGTGTGGGCTCCACTGCTGTTACAAGGACAGCCAAGCAATACACTGCCGGTCTCACTACACAATGATATATGTCAGAAACACTATACAGTCACACATATGTCAATAGCTAACATGGAGAACATATCTGTGCAGTGGCTGAGACATGATTAAATGCTCCGGAGAGCACAACTGCACAATCATGTAATAACACATACCTTACCTTTTGCCCATTATCCTTTTATTGGAACACATTCCTGAAGTATATGTACACCCCCATGCTAATTGCACTTGCATAACATCTGATGCATTATGCTGAGCAACTACCTTTGTGCCACAGTTGAATTTAAAAAGCACCTTGAAGCACATCACCCACCAAGCCGCAGATTTCCCAACTCCCACAATGTGCTGAAATGGGGAAGAATAGGTCTGAGACAGAACCATACTATTGGCTACTCTCAGCTATTCCACTTATGAACTGTGAAGACTCCTCATGCACCAACACCTGCGCTCAATGCATGTTGGATTCCATCGACCCCACTGACCTGGATCACAGTAGTCACACAAACAGGGCTAACAGTATGCGACACATAGTTAGTCTCCAATACCAATGTTATGTTCCCTAACAGCAGAGAGGTGAGTGCCATGGCACCCATGCTGATGGACAATGCATGTGCAAATGCTGAATACTACACAAATGAAACCTAAGCAGTCACATATGTGCAGTGATTGTGCCATTGAAACAGAACCAGGAGTCAACCCAACACAAACAAGTAAGCAAACTGGTAGTACCATGCTTTAAACTATACCACAGAAGGTAGTAACTGTTGCAAGAGCGAACACACATGAGTGTAGGTGATCCCTGTTCAGCATCAGTAAGATGCAGATACACCATATGAAACCATGCAAAGCTAAAATGAAACCAATCAGCCACATATTATGAGGCCAAGCATAGAGCATTCTATAGCTGTGTTGTTAATCATAATGGCAATGACAAGACCTGCTGTGCTGCACAGCACTATGGCATGGGAAGTACTGCACCTACAGAAATAGCACCCATCCATCCTGATAGTGCCTTGGAGAACCTAAACTCTCCCACTCCCCCACCCTCAACAGGTATGCTTAGTAATATATCCATGTACACTACAAGACCCCTGTACTAATGACTATGCAGGTACAGGCTGCACTCTCTAATGCTATACATCCAGCTTTCATGGGACCTGTCAAAAGTCCACGGTGTATCCTACACAAATGTAAGAACATTCAGCTATCCACATACACATCATGTTCAATCACATCTCCATATCAGGCTGTGTACACACCAAATGGTGCACAGCAACAGTTATCACACCCCACAATGGGGGAGACACCATTGATAATGGGACATAGTGCACAACTACCCTGCTGAGTCTGGTCTGTACAGCCATGAACCATGGTCAGTGTAATTGATGTACTCGGTACAGATGTAGATGACAGTAGGGTTGATTCACACTGCATATCATGACCTTGCCAGGTCATACGACACCATCACCCATACTGTGTTCCAGCTACACTCAGTAAACTAGGTTCATAGGTTCGTAGGTTCCTATTCATTGATAATCATATTGCCAAAGTAGTCAGGAAATCCTTCTACATGGCACACCTCATCACAAAAGCATTCTCATCCAGGAAAAAAGAGGTCTATGTTCCCCTCTATTCGACACTCATTAGACCCATTACAGTGCCCTTTTTGAAATGCACCTCACAAGACATCTGCAGCAGCAGCTGGAAAGGCCACAGAAGTACCTCACAAAGAGTATTACTGGCCTCAAGCAGATGCCCTACACTGACCATCTCAAAAAAGTCTGTAGCATAATCATCTACTCCGAGGTGATCTCTTCCTAACATATAAAGCTATGTCAAACTCAGAGCTGTTGAACATGCTGCACCTAAAGAAATCCCAATCCCTCCAAGCTACATGCTCTAAGGACCTAAACCTTGTCACCACAATAAGCAGGACATGCTGGAGGGACAGGTTCCTGTCCCAGAGACTTCCCGTACTCTGGAATAGCTACCCATCTATGTCAAGCAAAGTTCCTCATTAGCACTCTTCAAGAAAAATCTTGATGAGTGGATGGGAAATAGGAAATACACCCCGGGATCCCTTCTGTGGCTCTGCTCAACAGGGGCACAGGAAAATTAACTTTCTTGGGTGGCGTAAACCAGGGAACTTTGTTGGCTAGGCTTACATAGGCCCTTGGGCCAATACTCTAGTACCTACCTATGGACCTATGAACCTATAATCCTAAGATATTCAGAGCTGTATGTTCAGGGTTGTGAATGCCTGTTTGGAAGTGAAATCATTGTTCGACAATGTTAGCATGTTGAAGGTCAAACATCTTATAATTGTTTCTTAAAACAGTACCATTTTTATCATTTTTGCCATTTGTTATTTGGTGTTTTTCCATCTTAATCTTGATTTTCTCTTATTTCCTTGTTGCTATAAAAGTGTTGGTTTTACTGTTCTATGTCACTAAAATGGCTTGCATCTCTAGGAGTGCTTTTAGTAGTCAGTCCAGTAAAAGAATTCTGTGAAGTGAAATTCTGAGAAGAACTTACATAGGAAGTCACTGATCTGCCAGTTACTCGGCACCAATGTCCCATGACAATGGTTTTGAGGAAATCCTTTTACCTTGCAGAGCACATAACAAAAGATACCTCACCTAGATGAAAAAAAAGTTCTCACTTCCTTGTAAAGTGCACTAATTAGATACATCTTTGATTACAACATTCCCTTTAGAATTTACCTTACAAAGCATATCAATCAATTGAAAATATCCCAGAGGTTTTTTTTTCTAAAAATATGAAGGACTTGAATGATCTCAGCTACCAAGAGAGGTTTGAAGCTTCAGTTTTATATTCAGCATCATATAGACTCTGTATTGGTGATATTTTCCTTGCTTATAGGGCTATAAGAAATTAGGTAATCCAAGAACTGTTATACCTCTAAAAAAATCAAACAGTTCTACTAACAAAGGGGCCAGAGATTTAAATATACTCCAACAAGTAAATAATACAGCAAAGAAATGAATTTTCAAGTCACGTAGTGTTGCACTTTAAAAAGAGCTGGAAAATTGGCTGAGTATTCATAAATTCAACTCTGGTATGATTGACCTGGTCCTGCCTGAAAATGGAGGCAAGTCCTAACAGTGGGTTCTGGCAAAACAGAAGCCTTGTAACTCCTATGATCCTATGATCAGATGTTTAGATGAAATATTTAATTTTGTGTATTTATTTAAAATTAAAACATTGTAATAAAGGCTTGTCTCATGAACCAGAAGTTGCTTTTGGTATTTATTGCTAGGTATCACCATAGATAATAACCTAAACTTTGATGCCCATATCAACAACATTCTGAAAATTACCAATAAAAAAATAGGCTCTCTTTATAGGATTAAATCCTTCCTCACTCCTGCAACTAGAATAACCATTGCCCACACACATCTTATCTCCACCCTTCTTTATGCCTCACCCATATTTACCAATCTGTCAAAAAATAACCTTAAAAAACTAGAAAACTCCTATAATAGCATTGCCAGATTTGCCACAGGTAATCCATATAGAACTCATCACTGTATTAATCTAAAGCATCTTGGATGGCTTGAATTTCACCAGCATCTGAAATATAATCAACTGACCATCGTCCACAAAATACTTTATCAACCTGACAAAACACCCATCCTATCTAATCTTATTCACCCCTATGATAACCTTAAGTCCCTAAGATCATCACAAAAATCTCTTGTATACATCAACAAATCAAATAATATAGCTGGAGACTCTCTGTTTTCTATTTCTACTGGAAAAACCTGGAACCTACTTCCCTCTAAACTTACCACACTTCCCTCTACTGCTCTGTTTAAAAATAAGCTTAAGCTCTTACTGAAAACACACTGGATGTGCCCCTGTTCTAAACCGGACTGATCACCTTATCCATTATTACCTGAATCAATCAACCTTCTCATCTCGTAATCTACTTCTTCTTTCTAACTAATTTTGCCTCTATTCTCTAAATCTATTTCATATTAAATACTACTATGCTTCCTCTCCATCACAGTCCTAGCTAGAACGGGATTCATTAAAGTGACTCATATTACTTCTAGATTTATTACCTAACTGCTTCTCCATTTCATTTTCCTTATCTTCCTTTATTACCTACATCGACTCTATTGCTTTTTTCTCTTCTCTCAACTAGTACTTTTTAAAAACACTTAAATGTAACTTCTTATTAACTATACTAAGTCTATTCAAATATGTGTAACCTTCGTTATGTACTTGTAAACTTGCAGCCTTCTCTGTTCAAGAAAATGTATATGCATTCTAAATATGTATTTTCTGTAGATGTGAACTTTGTTTGAATTGTGTGGAGCTTTTCTCCCCGGGCCTCTACTGAAAATGGACATATATCCAGCTAGACTAGCCCGGTCAACAAATGTAAAATAAATAAAAATAAAATAAAAAAATTGATTATTTACAGATCTAAGAAATGGAAAAGGGTTAATTAGTCCATTAGATTAATCCAGTAATATTGCACCTAGAGAATTCTTGTGATTTGACCTACAGTTCTATTGAAATTAACTTTATCCTCATAAATTCCTCCATAATTTATTTATTTATTTATTTATGTATGTATGTATGTATGTATTTACATTTGTTAACCAGGTAGTGTCCGACTGGACCAGTACCCTGTTTTCAGAGGAGACCCAGGGAGCAAAGCTCCAGCAAGTAATTAATAGAAATAGCAGCAGAAAAATACAGCAGAGCATTACATACATGGTACAAATACATAAATATTTGATTAAAAGTTACAAAGGAAGCAAGTTCTCAGTATTCAAGTGAGTATACAAATCATAATAACATCATGATAAGAACAGACAACATTTTTTTAAGTTGTTAGTTTATTAGAAGAGAAACAAACAAATCATAACTTGCTGGATCATAGGAAAGTATAAGTTGGTATGTATATGAAGTTGATGTAGTCAGAGTAAGAAAATATCAAACGGGTATAGTTAGCCTGGAAATGTGTAGGAACATAGCCGGTGATTAGTGAGGTGTTCTTTTAGGAGTTGTTTGAATTTGTAACTGTCTGGCTTATTTAGGATGTATTGGGGAAGTAAGTTCCAGGTTTTGGATATTTTATTTAAGTAAAGGGAGTCTCCATAGTAGTTATGAGATTTAGTTACCTTTAGAATTAATTTGTCAAATGATCTAAGGGACCTGAGGTTTGTATTAGGTTGAATTAGGTCAGTGAGAGCATGGCAGTTGTCAGGTTTATGGATAACACTATGGGCAATGGTTAGTTGGTTGAGAGATACTAGGTTGGGTAGTTCAATCCACATGAGTTGGTGAAGTGCTGAACAGTGATGAGATCTATGGGGTTGGTTTATGGTAAACTTGGATATTTTCTTATAGTAGGTCTCTAGGTTATTCAAATCAGAGTTGCGCAGGTTGGTAAAGTGCTGAACAGTGATGAGATTGGTCT
>NC_056743.1:1371141528-1371206528 GCF_019279795.1 Protopterus annectens
TGCATTTGCCTTTCTCTGTAAGTACGTCTAGGGTACAGTAATTTCTTTTAGATATATATAGGATTATAGAAAAGATTAGTTTAGATGCTTTTTGTATTTATTTGAGATTGTCCTGCAATGTTGTTTTAAAATATTTCCTGTGATTCTAAGCTCCGTAGTCATTGTGCTGAGTTATTGAATAATGTCCTGTTCTTTTATTATTTATTATTAAATATATTTAAACATTTTAATTGTGGCTGGTTTGTTTACATATATTTTAGCTCTTAAGAGTACTTGCATATGTATTTGGTGATGCTGTATGGGCCATTTCAATAGCCTTGCTGTTGGTCACATTTACCCTTTGGATAATAGTAATATTACACAGTAAGATTGGGCACCCTTTGGTAAGGGCCTTACAAGTAGCTGATAAGGGGCTCCAGTGGCAGTGATATCTACCTTATGGTCTGGACACAAGGGGGCATAGCTGGTAAACCTGTGCCAGCCTTTCCATGTGTGTGTTTGTGTATAAATCAAATCTCAATGTGTGTGTGTGTGTGTCAGCTACTTGGGCAGGGACATGAAGCACTCATTGGACAGAGAGAGTGCTGGGAGGACTTGGCTTGGAACCCTAGCTAAGGGCTCAACTCTATAGCTCTGCCAGTAGGGAGTCTTATTGAGGATCTGGAGAAAGAGGGAGAAACCAGCCTCAAACTGACTGGGGTCTCTGTGTGCTCTTAAGGTAAATTGTACTTTACTGTGTGTGTACTTGCCATCCTCCCAATGTGGACGCCCCTCAGTTGTGCTAGTGGTGAAAATTGAGGCTCCTTGATTACTGGGCCAGTGCAGGAGCATCACAGAAACAATAGGATTTTTCCATTTAAAGTCAACATTCAGACTTTTGGGAACAAGGGTCAGGAATTTTAAAGGGAACATAACTTCTTTCTTTTTTAAATAATATTTCTCATCTAAAATAAGCATTTGACTTGACTTTTGATACAAAATTGTAACTGAAAAGCCATCATAGGACCTTTTAGTACATTTCATTGGAGGACAGCTCTCTTTGGATGATAAGGCTTTAAACAATGCACAGTGAGTAACGATAGGGATATAATGGAATAATAATTAGGAAAACTGTCAAACATGACATTTTGCTTGTTATCCCTGTTTCTGAGTCAAATGAAAGAAGAAATGTAATATTACAGTTTTACCAGTTGTGTCAAGCAAGTTGCTACTATGTATAAAAAAGGTTCCATATTTGCCAGTTTTATATATCAGTTATATGAATGAGCGGGTCTATATCAAGTTGTCAAAGGTTCCCTTCCGCGAACATTTCTTCATTGACCAGAAACCACCAAACATTCAGTTCCCATGAATGTTCACATCCATGAAAGATTTAAGTAGGGAAGGAAGCAGTTGGCCAACAGCACAAATTTGTCTTTTCCCCAATGTAGTGTGATCTCAGAGGTGGTATATATACTTGGGGTGGGGTGGGGGTCGCAGCTCCCCCACATATGTAGGTTTGGCATACTGTGGTGTGTGTTTTGGTGTAGTGTTGGGCAAGGTGCTTCCTTTCCCTGGTGAAATATGTTTTCAATGTGAACATTTTCAGATCTGAACATTCTGTGGTTTCGGGTCAATGAAGAAAGGTTTGTGGACCTTTAACAAACTGATATTGACCAGACTAAGCAGGTGCACAAATTTAAGAGACAGCCATTGCAGAGTTTGTGTCACATGTTGGCCTTCTGGCCTGAAAGCATGCTTCACCTGAACTATGAACTCAATAACCTATAAGATAAGAGGAAGCATTATTTAAGAATTTCATCTTAAACAAAAGTTATGACAGAGAAGGAACTGGGCAGTTCAGGAAATAACTCTCCATTTATTTTCCAAAATGTACTCTAAACATAACTGAGCTACCAAAGAAAGGTAAATATGTTAAGCAGGGCTAACTCCACAGCCCTGTTTATCTTTGGCAATAATCAAGATGCTGAAGGGAAAATTGAAGTCAGTATAAGTTATGGCAAAATATCTGATTTTATTTGTATCTCTAATGCCAAAATGGATTATCCGTGTGGTATACACAGGCCATTATTTAAATAGTTAAATATGAAGAGAAGTAGAATACATTAGAAAGATAAGTTACTAGATCTTCTTAAAACAGACCTAAAAGTTTGGCTGTGGAAACAGAAATAACTATCCATCTTAGATGGCATCAACACTTATGCCAGAGGTACTAAGCATTATATAAGCAACAGCATAGAGAATTCCAGCTTCTGTCAGGGATGTGTGAAAAGTACTTGATGCTGTATTTGTTTGTATGAATGTTCAAAAGGAAGTATTTTTGCAAGGTAAGAAACATGTTTGTTAGAGGGTCTTACACAAAAGTGAAGGGGATATACAAAAGCATTTTATTAAATATTCATCCAGTTAGTGACTGCAAGACAGCATCTTCAGAAAGTGTCACATAAAATCAGTTTCAGAAACAATATCCCAGGCAGAAAAAAAAAATCATAATTTGTGCTGGTTCTCTGTAAGGATTAATATTTTAACAACATAATTCACCAGTTTCCAACTATTAATTTAACTACAGATTATGGAAGTCAAGCTATTCTCATGGATAGAGCATATTAATACCATTGCATCAATTGTCATTCATATGTACTTGCCCTTTCAGGAGGCCTAAATACCAATATAGTTTGTTCGTGCATATTCCCAATCAATACCTGACAGCTTTCAGAACCAAGAGCATCATCAGACTGGAGAACCCTTAGGAAGTCAGGCTTCAGCAATGGATGTTCAGGAGGACCCATAAATACAAACCTTATTCAGCATAGATTTTCTTCACTTTTACTTCCTGAAGTCAGCAACTGCACTGATCTATGCAGAAAAAATAATCCAAATGCACACTTGCATTCTACTAGTGTCTGATTCATGTTTCATTCTGACAAGGGAAAAACACTATGGGCTGCCTGGTTTATTCTTCACCAAAATGCATTGGAGCCACCATAAAGTGAAACACTAACATCTCCAGTTAAGTAGTCAACAAACGCTAGAGTCTCTTGTCAATCATCAACTTGCTAAGTTCAATGAAAAAAAAATATACTATGAACTTTCCTGACAGGTGGCAAATTGTTTTCTTCATAAACCCCACTTTTTCAAGGGTCTATATTAGAACACTGAACATTTGAAATGTCGGGTGTTCTAATATCGACCCATTTTCAGCGAACGCTGAAAATATCTAAGTAACAGGAAACCAAATGGGTTGTCCGTTTATGTTGCTTCAGTAGTTTCAGCACTCTGGTGGAAAGTTACAGGTCAGGTTCAGGTAAGTGTGCGATTGTGTGGTCGTGTGGGTTAGGGCAGGTTAGGTGAGTTAGGGTTAGGGCATGGGTGAGGTGACTGTGCAATAGTGACGGTCCTTAGGGTTAGGGTTTGGGTCAAGGTAAGTGGATAGTTAGTGGTGTATGTATAGTTTAGTGTAGGGTTAGGTGTATGAGTTTAGGTGTATGTGTGTGGATTGCTGTTTGTTTGGTGTGCTTGTGTTGTGTGTATGTGTTTTGGAACAGCAATTTTTTTCCCTAGGAAAAAATTTGTTGTTCCGAATGTTCAGTGTTTTTTTTTTATTACTAGGGTTCGATATTAGAGCACTCGACATTTTGAATGTTTGGTGTTCTGATACAGACCCCTTTTTCAAACATGTATTTACATTAGATTGTCATCATAAAAAAAAAAAAAGTACTATCAAAGTGCTAATGATTCAATTGTTGGGACTTATGCCCCACTGATAGTGTTTCTAATGGACAAATGTAGTTCTTAAAACATTTTTTTCAGATAGTAAATATCCAATCAGTTTAATTGATATCACAGAACAGAATTGTTAAATACCAGCCTGCTTAATTTCAAACTTCAACAAGTGGCCAGTTGTTTCATAACTGCTTTTTCTTTAGTCATTCATATGAGTAAAAACATTTTGGGAAATAAGTGAATCAGATGCATTCCTACCAATATAAAACATATTTTGGGGACTGCACCAACAGTATATTTGTAAAGGTAAAAATATAAAAAATTACAAAGAGAACAATCAGTATTCATCAAGGTTTAAATTTAGTAAAATGAGTAAATGTGAGCCATGCACTCAATGTAGATTTGTATATGACACCATGGGTGTTAGTGTTTCTTGGTACGAAAGAATTATTCCATGTCCAGGTAAATGTGATTGCAATGGAAGTGAAGTTGTGATTTAGCATTGTGTTCAGCCTGCAACACGTTATGTACGAAAAACAGAGCACCATTAAAAAGGGACTTATCAACAAATGAATGACATAAAAAACAAAAGTATAAGCAATGCATTATACAAATACATCAAGTTATGTTCAAAACATAAGAAACTGTTATTTTTAATTAACAACAAATTTGCTTGAATGAAATGAGTGGGCCATGGAAGTAATCAGCTGTAATAATAAGAAACTCTCTGGCAGTAAAATTGAATGCCAATGTGTATCCTGCCTGAAATTAATGAAAATGTTTTTCTGCTTTCAGTTTTAAAGCTGAAATCTCCACATATTCAATAGAACCTTATATGTTTACTTTGTGTATTTTTAAAATTGCATATGTTCAAAAGTGATTTAGTATGACATTATAGTTCTCACATACATATATATTTTGTAATATAAGCATTCAGTGAGTATGCTGTGTATTAACTGTGCACTAACTAGAAGGAGATTTGATTGGATGTTTAGCTTGTCGTATCATTTATACATATTTTTAAGATTGCCTGGTGGGTATTTAAATCCATTTTGACAAAAAGGCCTTGGTGAATAGGAATGAAAGTGCTCGACTGATTAAAATCCTTTGCTCCTTTCTTTGTTCTTGGTGTTTTTGAGCTTTGAAACTTTTTCCAGTATCATGAAGGCGGTCTGCTTTTCAACCTCATTCTTCTTAACAATATTTAGAAAATGGATTTTCTAATCTCAGGTCTCCTAAATATTTACAACAATGCCATTCCTAACATTTTATATTATTTACATCCATCACTTCCTGATCGTATTAATGAGCAGCTCGTAACTCATAAATCAAAAGCAGAGCTTGCTAATCAGAAGCCTTTGAAAGTTATGGGATCTGATTTCCTGATGGGTTAAATGTAGGGTTGCCACCTTTTCAAATGGCCAAAGTGGGACATTTTCAGGACACACATCAGATTTTACAAGCCTTCACATACCCACGGTCAGTACAAAGGATAGAACTTTACTTTTTTGCCTAAATAAAAGCTTATTCTTGTAGCAGTTTAGTTGCTTATTCTGTTTTTGTAACATTTAGGTATTTTAGATACAGAAATAACTATTTATACAACTATTACATAAAATATGGGACATAATTATGTCCTACAATCTCAGGACATTTGCCATTTTTAATATTTTTGGTCAGGACACAACTGCCCAAAGAAGGACTGTCCCTCGCAAAGTGGGACAGGTGGTAACCCTAGTGAAATGTACAGAAATCTCAGTTTATGGCTGATTGACTTATTTTGGTTATCTTTTAAGAATGTCTTAACAGGGGAGTCTCATCTTCTATACTGGAAATAGATCCCCTGCTCCCTCAAACTTAAACAAAAGAAAATAGAAAACTCCTTGGGGGCATATCCTCTCCAATCTGTGCTTATCTTTGATTATAAATGATACAAGAACATTTAGTATAATCAGTTAACACCCTTCCTCTACAGTCTTGTCCAAGTAATCAGTGTGGCTTAATTTACAGCATAACCTTTGATGGCAATATTTTAAAATTACTTTCTTTAACAGATAATTGTTCATCAAGAAATCCTCCACTGTAATGAAGAACATGGTGTACTGTACAACCTGTTAACAACGTCAGAAGTAACATTTGGAGGTAAGAAACTCATCTAAGACTCCTTCCCTCTCCCCAAACTTATATATACTAATAACACAGCACTACAGTTGGCAAAGTAAAAATTCCCAAAACAATATGCATGTCACGCACAAGCAGTGATCTCAATTTCTTTGATGTAAAGCATATTTATACATTTGTGACTGGACAACTAGTCCCTGGTTACCTGGTCATCAGTAACATGTCAGATAAGCACTAAAAGAAATCAGAATGATGGAAACTATTTACAAAACATGTTCTTAATATAACACCTTTTCTTTGAATGAAGACAATGTCTTTAGTTATATCTTCTAATGTAATCTTTTTACAGCAATGGAAAGTTTTATACTACCCAACAGAATGATACAGACACTAAATTTAATTTACTCAATAAAGA
Source organism: Protopterus annectens (assembly GCF_019279795.1). Lineage (NCBI taxonomy): Eukaryota > Metazoa > Chordata > Ceratodontiformes > Protopteridae > Protopterus > Protopterus annectens. The sequence goes on from NC_056743.1 coordinate 1,371,147,788, forward strand.
TCGGTTCAAATCTCGGTATCTTTTACTCTGTAACCCCTATTCAGTTTATATTTGCTCTTCACCCCTTAGCTGGACTCATTCTGTAATGATTAAAATGAGCAGGGAGTCAGCCTTGCTTTGCCTTCTTCAAATGTGATATAGTTCAACTACTCAGTTATCTAACTCAATTCCTCCGTAGAGTATGCAACATTGCTTTTCCTGAACCTGGTAGACATTCTCACTACACAATTAATGCATGTAAGTCTATTTCACTTCTATAACCTTCAAGTTCCTCTCCCCCACAGATACTGTTACTCATTCCATTAGTATACATCTATAATTAGACATACAAGCACTACAGTTTCTTGTTTACTAGTAAATGTGAAATAAAAATCTTTAAAATGTCCTATTTGAAATGCCTTAAGTATGAAAATACTTCGGAACCTTTCATAAGAAACCAGTACAAATTACAAATGTTCAGTTGAGCTGCACAGCAAGAGAAGGAATGAGAAACGGTTGCAACTCTGATGCAGTCAATATTGTAGAGTGATAGGCCAGTGAGCTCCCATATGAAAGAGCAACGGATGACAGAGGATGAAACTGAAGAGAATGTGGCACAGGAAGATGCTCTGGAACTTTCTATAGAATGCCCACAGGAAATGGAAAGCAAAGAAGGTGCCCTCAGTATAGAGGAAAATGATCTAAGAGAATATTTGCTTGATTTAATAGAAATGGACAGACATATAAAGATAAATTAAAGAAATAGATTATAGAAAGTCAATAAAATTGTCCTTTTCATTGGACCACCTGTAAATATTGTACATATTGTTATAGTTATTAACTATTTTCTTTTATTTTGAATTGTAATTTAAAATTTACTGTATCATAATTTGTCTATAAAAAAGAAAGTTAATAAAATCCAAAAAAGTTAGAAGTCTGATAAAATAGATGAGCACAGTAATTAGGACTGTCCAGAAAGATTCTTGTGATATAACAGAAGTAAATAGGATATATTTCTGTGCAGCTAAATTAATAACAGATAAAGTCTTACCACAACAACACAGAGTAGTAAGGGAAATGAAGGGGAGAAATCAAAAGCCATCACGGAAGTATTGAATAGAGAAAACTATAACGCAATTAAGATAAGAAGTGTTACTGTTAGAGTATAGAACAGGGAGCAGATCAACAAAAATACTCAGAGAGATAGAAGTGATAAAAGCAATGTGCAGTATCAGAACAGATCAGGATCTGTTGGGCACTGTCGCAAATAATAAACTAAAAGTAACAACATAGGCAGAAAACTTAGAAGATATGCAGATAAATATAAAGGGAAAGTACAAAATAAACAATAAAGAAAGAGAGAGTGAAAAAAGTTCAGAAAAGCTCTTAAATAAAACTATAGACCAATAACATGATGTATAAATTATCTACTGGAACTGATGCCAACAGAGTTTATCATCATTTAAAAGAAACTTCTCTCATGGCAATAGAACAAAAGGGTAATAAAAGAAAGTCATATGGAACAAAGGATAATTTGTTGTTAAATAAAGTCATAATGGAGAACTGTAAAAAGGGAAGAATCTAAGTATGGCATGGATAGACTGCCAAAAAACATTTGGCTATATCCCACATTCCTGGATAAAAGAACACTTAAAAATATATAAGATACACCCTATACTAATCAATTACATTGTAGCAACCATAAAACAGTGGCAGACCACTCTGCAATTAAGCCACGATAAAGGACAAGTTATTATTCCAGGGATAAAAATTCAAAGAGAAATATTCCATGGTGGCTCTCTGGCACCGCTGCTCTTTTGTCTTGCCCTTAACCCATTAAGCTGTCTACTTAATAGATTAGATCATGGCTACAATGTGGATCCCAGAAAACAATTTAGTGTAAAGACTTCTCATCTTCTTTTTGTAGATTATTTGCAACTGCATAGCTCATCAGATGAGGAACTGAAAGCACAATTGCAAGTGATCAAAACTTTTTCAGATAATATAAGATTGTCACTTGGTCTTGATAAATGTGCAAAAGCAACCTTTAAGGAAGGAAAGCTGCAGCACCAAGAAAACATCAGCTTAGGACAGGAATGTGATATAAAACAACTTGAGCAAGAGGGAGTGTATGAATATTTCGGAACCAATGAATGATCAATAATAAAATATGAACAGATACAACAAAACTTATTAAGGGATATTTTAGAAGAGTAAAATTAGTACTGAAAACAGCATTGACATCTAGGAACAAAGTCCAAGCTATAAACCAACTTGCTCTTCCTGTCCTAACTTACAGTTTTAGTGTGATTGACTGGCCCCAAAGGAGTTGAATAGTTTGGACAGGAAAATAAGAAGGATGCTTTATGTTCATCAAATAATTTATAAAAGTCAGTATTTCCTATTCAAAAGGAGGTATGTGCATCTTTGACATTGAATACATGTATATATCTGAAGTTGTTAAACTGCAAACATATCTGCAGACCTCACAAGACCGAAATGCAGTAAAAGTTTTGAGACATGAGGAGATTAGTCTAAGATGACTTCACTGCTTTTGTTTAGCAGAAGAATATTGGCATCAAGTAGGAACATAAATCAAACTGGAAATAGATAAAAATCAAGCAGCAACTGAATGTGCCAAAAAACAAAAGAAAGAATATAAGGTGAAGGATCAGATGAGAAGGCATGAAATGCAGAAAATGCATAAATATAGTTGCAAGTATAGAAAACTCTTGGAACAACCTTATGTTGATCAGGATCAAACACAGGAATGGTTAAAGAAATGTGAATTTAAACCAAAAGACGAAAGGTTAATATTGGTGACCCAAGACAGTAGACTACATACATGTTGGTTCACAAAGTCCATTGAACATGTGGGAGAAACAGACAAATGCAGGTTTTGTAAAAAAAAATGGGAAACAGTCACACATCTTCCTGGTGGTTCTGATATACTAATGGCCGAAGGACTGTATACTGAAAAGCATGTTAATGTGGCAAGACTGTTGCATTGGGGATTGTGCAGACATCATAATATTTATGTAGCTGAAAAGCACTGGAAATATGAGCCACAAAGCTTCATAGAAAACAAAGAAGTTTATATCACATGGGATTATCAACAGTTCAAAGTACAGATGCATGAAAACCAGATATAGTAGTCCATGAAAAGAAGACAAAAGTAAAACTGATCATTAAAATTGCTACACACAGTGACTACATTGTCTTATGTACAAAGAGACATAAAGCAATAAAATACCAGGATTTGCAGACAGAAATGAGGACAATGTGGACGAAAGATACCCAGACAGTTCCAATAGTAGTAGCAGCAACTTTTCTTATAAAAAGGAATTTACAATCATGCTTACTGTAGATATGTTAGCGATACATGTAACTCTGTATGAATTGCGGGAGTCTTTACTGGGCGCACTGAAACAATATTAATTTCATGAACTTTAATCATACTTTGACTTAGGAATGGGGCCCATTCCCATCATGGTATTAGAAACCCAAAAGACTTGGAGAAATTAAAAAAAAATGTGAAAAACAATACAGTTCTTTTTGTTAAATTTAGTATTATTGCCACTTACCATATAAATAATGTTCCCCTTAAATCTGACAAAGTCATCGGGGACTTTGGTGCATTTGATGAAAAGAGACTCTCCTTTGGCCAGCTTGTCTCTATAGTGGTCATAGAATACTTCCTCTTTGCACAACTTATCCTTGTAGTATTCCTTCAATATCCATTAAAGCTATCATCCCACCTTACTCCTTATTAGGACATCATTGAATATAATACCCCTTTTCACATATACCTTGCTGAACACCTAAACCAGTTCTAGAAACCACAATGATTTCTTAGCAAAACTTCTTAGGTCTCATCACCCTTACCTACTCTTATACAATAAAAGTCCTGTCCCTAAATTCAGTACCTTATAAACTCCTGAGTGGTGAGCTCTGATTAGCGTTTCATGCTATGAATGACCCATCACTCTTTGAGCTATTTTACCTAACTGGAACAAGTGGTAAAACAAACACCCACTTTAAAGATGTAAACTTATACAACCACGTCAATATTACCAAATGTGTGGCAGGTGCTTCCTAACCAAATATGTTCCCTGTCTGTGTAATATGCCGCCCTTACCTGTGAAGCACCTAGGATATTCAAAAGAAATCTGCTTAATGGTGGCATTGTCATCTGTAATCAGTACTGGGTAATATGAATAGGTCTTCCAATGATCTACTTGGTTGTAAGTGTAATAAGCACCTATGAACCTATTTTATATATAGATAACATCACACCAACATGCGGGCGTTTTTCAGCCTTTGTTTGTATTTTATTATTCTGTAACTGGTTTTGTTGAGCAAAATGTTTCATTTGACCATCCTGCTTGTCTTGATCTTAGAATAAACATAGAGGGCAAGTCAACATTATCCCTGCCTGAAGCACCGGCTTATCTTGAACTTCCCCTGTCTTGTTTTCCTTTATTCCTCACAAGCTATGCATATTAAAAAAAAAAAGTGATATTTGCATTTCATTTTCTAATTATGGTTGGATAATCTATTTTGCATTGTCACAGTTTCTGTTAAGGAGAAAACTCTACAAAGTGATGTCTTCTAGATGCTAACTGAGTTTTATAGTATCCATTCACAAATGCACTTTTAAAAACATAGGTTGTTATTAAACCCTTTGAAGACTACACTCTGTTATGTTCATTTGTTGTAAATTGCAATTTTTGGTACACGGTAGATCACCAAAGCATCAAGTAATAAAGCAAAATCAATTCTGGTATAGATATCAAACAGCTGGCAATACTTCATTTGCCATATATTACAGTCTATCCCAGTTTTCAAACATGGCTTTATTCTAGGAACAGTACATTCCTAAGATGTCTTTATTCTTATTGCATTGCCTGAGTATTTAGTTCCAGGAAGCTTCTGGTTATATATAAACTGCAAAAAGAAGATCTAGTGCAAAGTGATTTAACAAAAGATTCAAACAAGCAGGATTAAAGCAATGTGTAGAAGTATTTTTTCTTAGAATGGGTGGTGTGATTAGATAAACCTTGCAAAAATGAAAGCAGTGTATGTGATAGGTTTACAGACAGGCTTGATCTAGAGATGAAATGTTGTTGCTTTTCTCAATGTCTACTATACATTTCAAAGTATATACAAAATGCAGACTGAAGAATGGTATGATCATTACTTGTTCTCTACTTCCATATTTTTACTGTGCTGTCAATTAGTAGCAAACATTGAACGTGTCATTTGTTAGCATCTAAGTGAGGGAAAGCTGAGACTGATATATGAAGGCATAGATAGTCCTTAAAGAAGTCTGCATTTTTTCCTCTTTTTGTTACAAATTGCCTCTTTTTGTCTGTTGCAGAGATTTTTTTTGTAATAAAATTAGAAACTCGAGGAAATGGATGCACTGGTGATAAGTAAAATCATTTAAAGTGTTATGTTTTAGCGTGATGGGCAACCACAGTATGTAAATTATACATATTTCAGACAGCAGTTTCCATAGCCTTGTAGTGTCTACAAAATACTGCATACTTTTGTAGAATAGGAATGTTACTTTTTTTCCAATCAGAGTGGAACTAACACAAAATCAGCATATTGGATGGATAAAAAGCCAGACTCAGAAATGTTACCACAAACTATGTAAACTATGTACACACTTTCTGAATTCAAGAACAGCCCTAGCACAATGTTAGTGCTGTCAGTTCACTCAGAAAGATTACAGTAAGTGTACATATAGTGTATACGTTGTGGTAACCTTTATTAATCCAGCCCTGTATCTATAAAGGTATGACTTAATAGTTAGTAGAGCTTAAAAATATGCCCCTAATTCTTAAAAGAAATCAAAGCTTTACTAAAACTCAGCTTAAATATAAAGATTTTTGACAATGTGTCCTGATATACTAATGCATACCTCTCAACCTCCTAGAGCAGGAAATCTGGACAAAGCCACAAATAATAGGAGGACAAAGGCCCCAAAATAGGGACACTGTTTAAATACTGCTCTTAAAAGACTTAGAAAGTTGATAGACTAACAAGTTTTGCATTAGCATGCATTTTCTGAAGGATATGAAGTCTGAAACTCAAATACCTGCCATTATTTTCTGAATTCAGTCCCCAATGATTTGCCAGAAAACCACAATATTATGGAAACAAGCCAAAAATATGAAGCAAAAATCTGGACATTCTGCAAAAATCTGGACAGTTGATAGGTATGATAAGTCATTCCTGAAAAGGATCCCCTGGTTTTAATTGGCTTATATAATTAGCAGGCATACAATATAACAAATAAACATGGTGCTTTCCTTTTTTCCATGAACTTTTGATGATTTCTACATATGAACAAACAGTGGTATTATAACCATTCCTCTAATGTACCCCAGATATTCCATTACTTATTATTTTCTTAAGACTACTTTTAAGAACACAATTACACTTGCATTTGCTTCTGTATAAAGTCCTCTATGTGCTGTTTCTACTTGATCTAGCAAGGTACTTACTGAACCTTTCTGCTACAAACTTCAGAGTCTCTGTTAGACCAATCAAATCTTAGAATATTGTGGCAGGCACATTTCTAAAATAAGTATACTCTGTTGGTAATGGAACAGGCTGTTAAATATTGCATATTTGCTTTGAGTGTGCTGACGCATGCTCTAGCAGTTCTATTTCTAATATAGTGGAAGAACTGTATCTTGAGTTCAGTGAATGAAAACAGTTATTTGTTTCTAGGTCACACAGTCCTGCTAGTGTGGTTTATCTACTTGTATTCTATTTGGGACCACCTGCTGTTTTTTTTTTCATGACAAAGACCTGGAGTCAATAATGTCAACGCGTTAAGCAGCTCAGAATTCCACCAGTGCCCGGAATAAATTGACTAATGCTCGGAAATGCAATCATTTTTTCACATCCTTATGTAGCTGTACTGATCACCACTCTTAATGTGTATTGATTTTTTTTCATTCTGCTGCTACTTTGGTTGTGGCTAATCTGATAGAATTACTGATACAAAAACAGTTTTGGTTTAAGTGCTCTTTTTTTTTTTCTATGTTCATTCATTCATTTTTTCAGTGCAAAAAAAAAAACTTGCTGTACATTAATGATTCACAAATAAAGGAAAGCAAGGACCAAAAATGACAATTCCCATTACCCTACATATGTTAATGGGATAAAGAAACACATTAATAAATTCAAATATCAGGAAAAATAGACATTATTTACATGTTACATAAGAACCCACTTATAATTCTAATTTTGTAACACAATTTTTATACTATAACATAATATAATGAATTCCCTGAAGTGTACAGCTTGTCTCGAAATGCATTTCTAAACTATGCTTAGATGCTGAAAAGTGTAAGCTACTTTTAAAATAATTTCCAAAATGAACCATTTGCATTACATGCCTGGATACCTGAGAACAATATGTTGTAAGTAGCATTTATTCCAGTAATGGTTTTGGGCTATAAGTGAAAACAAGACTTAACTGAATTTTGGATAATAAAATGATTCTAAATAAGGGCTGCAGTTTTTATTTTTTTTTATTTTTACATTTCTACTATGCTTAATAGCACTTTAAAGATTCCCTCAGATTCTCAAAAGCTTGCATGGCATGCAAGATCGATGCAGGAGCTCAAGCAGGCAATATGTCTGCCTTGCGATCCAGAAACAGCCTGTAGGGGCGTGCATGAGTGCTCCTGCACTAATCCTGCACGGACGAAGCCCTTGTATGCAAATCACCCCATTTGCAGGAGAAATCTATGCAAATGAAGTGATTTTGCAATCCAGGAAGCTTGCAATCGTCCATGCAGGACTAGTGCTATCTGCAGAAACGTACTTGGTTAATAACCGAGTACATTTCTGCAAATTCCAAAACGGAGCTGTGACAGTGCCAAATAAAGACTGCATATCATATAGTGAGCATGCCAATGGCTGAGTATAAGGCCATTGGCATTGCAAACATTAAAAAATTACAAAAATAAACTTATTTTATTTAGCCAATCTCAGCTGTTTAAATGTCGGGCAGTGGTGCACAAATGGGATCGGGGGGAAAATAACAAAATTAACCTAAATTAAGCATCCTAACTAAAATCAGTATTCTGCTATGCAAGTCAATGGCAGGCAGAAGACAATATGGCCAATGAGTAGTGGCTGTTAAGGGGGGAGGCTCAGTGTGAGACATGTAACTATGCATTAGCAGGCAATCCTATGCAAAAGAGGGGAAGGATAGTGAATCCCAGTTTTCCCCAGCATGTGAGCCAGGTCCCAACAGTGTAAGAGTAGGAATAGCTTGGTGCAAGCCTAGGGGTAAGGTGACATCATGGGGGTGGGTGGCAGGCATAATGTAAGCGGACTGGAGCCCTGTGGCTCGGGATTGCTGCTAGCTTAGCACAGAGAAGCTAGGGGGTGTGTCTAAACCTACCTAGAACTCTTTACAAAGCCTAAGCAGATGTGCACATTGCACACTGGATTTTACAGGAAAAACAAAGAAGTTAAACCAGGAAATAGCAGTACTGTGCACATTTTAACACTCTGTTTGAGCAGCGTGCACCCGGGCTTAAACAGGAAGGCAATGGGAAGGGAAAACAGCAGTAGGAAGGTAATGAAGGAGAACTAGCTTAGCTGGCAGGTGAAATGTATCAGAATCATCCAATTACACAGGCAGCAGACCATCCCAGCCCAGAACACTACTATAAACTATGCAAACACCTTCCCATCTGGTTTTTCGCACACTCTACACCACCGGTGTAAACAAGCAGGGAACTGTTAACACTCACAACAGCAAAATGATAGGGGCTGCAATAACTATCATACAACAACTTGTGGAAGAGACTGAGGGTGGTGAGGATGTGAATACTGTCGAACAACCCACAGTGAGGAGACGGAGAAGCGTGCACAGACCCAGGATAGCCTACCAAGGGCTACATGAGCTGGAGATAGTGGAGTGCTATAGAGTGGACAGGGACCTCCTACAGCAAACTGTTGAGCTGTGCCGGCCATGCTTCACACAGAGAACTAACAGAGGGAAACCCATCCCAGTGGATACCAAGGTATGTGTAGGCCTATGAATGCTAGCTACAGGTACCTTACAAAGGCCAACTGGGGATATGATGGGAATGTCACAGGCATCATCATACAGGGAACTCCACCAGTTCCTGGATGCCATGTCAGCACATGTCTGTGAGCATGCATATTTCCCAAACACCCATGATACGTTGGCCAGCAATATGCAACTGTTTCACCAAATAGCAGAATACCTTGAAGAAGTGGGTGCTGTACACTGCCCATACAATCACATAAAAGCACCACCCTGTGAGTGGGGTAAGGTCTACATCAACCGCAAGGGCTTCCCCTCCATAAACTGCCAGGTCGTGTGAGATGTCCAGGGTATAATAATGAATGTGTGTGCTGGCTGCCCTGGAAGCTATCATGATTCCCACATCTGGCATCTGATGCAGCTGGACCAGAGATGCGCCAATGGGGGCATCCCTGATGGTCACCTAGTGGGGGATGCTGGATACGCACTGGAGCCGTGGCTGATGACACCCATCAAAAATGCACACACACCCAAACAAGAACTCCATAATGAGGCACATGCACATACCAGAATTATAGTAGAGCGTGTGTTTGGGATGCTCAAGTCATGGTTCCAGTGCCTGGACATATCTGGTGGAGCCTTGCAGTACTCACCAGCTACATGTACCCAAATTGTCCTTGTATGTGCCATGCTACACAATATTATCCTGTGGAAACAGCTGCAGCAGGAACAGCAGAGGGCAGGGCCAGACAGCCCCCCCCCCCCCACACACACACACACACCATTTCCCAGACCTGCACAGGCACAGAGCAACACGGGGGAGGAACAACCTGAGCCTGCCCCAGTAGGCAGAAGGAGGCATGCCCAGTATGCCCTGACCTTGGCAAAGAGGCAACACATAGCACATACACTGACACAGGATGGACCTAGGGAATAGCACCTCTCTCTGACTCTCACATACAGTAAAAGGGATGCCAAACATTACACTACATGTGCTTAGCCATGTGTAGGGAGTGTACTATGTGCATCCAACATAGGCAGCCCTGCAGCACCACCCTCAATACTGGGACACCCACAAGGTAAGTGACTCACACATGCCAGTCAGGGGGGGTTCACATACACAACAGTCATAACCAGCAGGACAGGTGTAGACAAACACAAACAAAGGCTGTGCTATGGCCTCTGAATGAAGGCCTATGGGTAACCCCTCTCCAGGCCTACGCAGACAGACTACAGCAGGCCAGGCAGTGGGATGTCAGTTCTGATGGGTAGGAAGTCGGAAACTAATATGTAGGCAATTAAAAGCTAAGATCTGTAGTACACTGGTATGCCTCTAGTCAGCACGATAGGTAAGACTACAGAATGAAATGGAGTACCCGACATAGCAGTACAGTCCTAGCAAATGTGTACAAGTGTCAGGTGTGCCTCCCCCCATCCTATGTAGAAATGTAGTCACAGTCAGGTGTGCCCCCCCATCCCTGTGTAGAACTGTAGAAATAGTCAGGTGTGCCCCCCAATCCTATGTAGAAATGTAGTCACAGTCAGGTGTGCCCCCCCCCAATCCTGTGTAGAAATGTAGAAACAGTCAGGTGTGGCCCCTGCTTATGCAAAAATGTAGTAACAGTCAATGCCAAATGATCACCGGATACCCTGCAGAGACAGCATGCTACCTGTAGGTGTACAACACAAAGGTCAGCACTGCAGTGCAAACTACCTGGACTCGATCCGCACATTCAATACAGATGGGCATATTGGGCATGCCTACACACTTAGAGAAATGAAGGCAATGTCAATCAACGACATACTGGAAGGTCATACTGGGCATACTTTCACACTTAAACACATGAAGGCCATGTCTGTAAACACTAGTGGACCAGACATATCTGGCAGCCACAGATGATAGTGCAGACACTCTTCAGTATGCATCACTCATGCTTTGCACACACAGTGGATAGGAATACAGGCATATATGTAAGGACCAATGGCCAGCAGTCGCAATAAAACACTTAAATCCAACTGAAGGAAATATTTATTCAATAACCATTGTTGATTCCAAATACTTCAAATTCAAACCAGTTTCAGCTAACCAGCCTTCATCAGTGAATAGCATTTCTCATCCAATGTTAATGATGAATATTTATACATAGTTCCAACCAGTGAAAACAAGGTATAGTCCAAAGGAATAATTTAAACAACTGAGAAAGCAAAAACATGAGAGTTAGCATGTAATGTTAATAATACAGTATGGGGCATTATAAAACATTGTATTGTAAATAAATTAACATATAATACAAATAAAGAATTCAAATTTGATATTCAGTTTAAATGTATTGTTACTGATAATTTCCACATAGCGGCATATATTCCATTACATCAATGTAATATATATATTTTTAACAATATAAAGCTTAGCGAGGGTATTATCACTAAGAGCACAGTTAAACATCTGATGGTTACCGATCCACAAAAATGGATTTTATATCTTCTCCCGAAGATACATAAATCTATTTCAAAACCCCCCTGGAAGTCCAATTGTGTCGGACATTGGTTCCTTGATGGAACCATTGTCAGCTTTTTTAACACAATATTTGAAACCATTGCTTACATCTGTCAGGGCCAGATTGCAGGATACAACCCGGTTTCTTCAAATAATACAGGATACACAATTAGAGCCGGATTGGCTCATGTGTACTTTGGATGTGAAATCATTATACACTAGTATACCTCACTGGGCTGGCCTACAGGCCTTACAGTATTGGCTTGAAAAATCTGCTCTATATCCACCTGGATTCAATACACTGCTAATATGCATGGCTGAACATGTACTTCATAAAAATGTCTTTTATTTTCAAGGAAAGTGCTATTGGCAACTCCAAGGTACTGCTATGGGAGCATCATTTGTTCCCATATATGCAGACCTATTCATGGCATATTTTGAGGAATGTATGATCTACAATCCACTCCATAACCTGTATATGGTAGAGATTGACATATGGCGCAGATATTTGGATGACTGCTGGATGGTGTAGCATGCAGATCAAACATATTTACAGGAGTTTGTGGAATATTTGAATGGAAACATATAGGGTATAGAATTTACGGTAACAACTAATCAAGACACCATTGATTTTTTGGATGTTACAATCTTAGGAATGAAGACAATACACTAAATATCAAGACCTACAGGAAATATCCACAGTATAACACTTTGCTACATGCTTCGAGTATGCATCCATGCCACACCATCCGAAATATATCCAAATCTCAATGTATGCGCATTAAACGTATCAGCTCATCAGAACATGATTTTGATCAAGCCAAACTAGATCTTTACAACAGGTTTATGGAAAGGGGCTACAGAGAATCTGACATACTTAGGGCAAGTCAATGGTCCACCGATCAAGATAGGAATACATTATTGCAATACAAAAAACGTGAAACCGGAGGAGTAGACTCTACGCTCAGGTTTGTAACCACATATGGACGAAACCATAATGTCATTAGGAACATCTTGGATGACACAGGAACATACTTTTGGCAAATGAAGAATTAAGGAGACTTCTAGGTTCCAAATGTCAATTTTCATACAAACGTGGCAAAACACTGGGTGCCTTATTTTCTCATTATAAGCACAAGGAAAGTGAGGGTGCAATATACAAACAAATGACCATAACTGAAGATCAACTTTTGGGTACCTTTCCGTGTGGACACTGTGGATCATATCAACAAGTAAGTAAATTTAAACAATTTACCAGTGCCAATACCAGTAGGGTGTATGACTTAAGAGTCTTTGGTAACTGCAGTAGCAGTTGGATAGTATATTTAGCCACCTGTCAATGTTCAGCTTTTAATGTTGGTCAAACCTCTCACTCCCTTAGAATACAAATGAATGAACACAGAAGTGATATTTGAAACCAAAAAGAAACTAATGCCCTCTACAGACACACTATTAAACATGCCAATGCCAGATTTATGTTCATGATCATAGACAAGATTACAGGGGATAGAAGCAACCAACAAGGTTGGCACAGTATTTTAAATCATAAAGAGAAGTATTGGATTATTAATCTTGGGGCGTTATTCCCTCCAGGTCTTAATGACCATTTGTAACCAGTCTGGACACTATGGTACGGGATATGAATGTACTAACCATAGGTGGTTGGGACAGTACAAATTTTTGTAATGTGAATATGTATATGAGCATACTAAAACTGTTTTTTTGATATGTTTTCAGGATCTATAAATAATGTACCAAATATTAATTTGATATATATATATATATATATTTATATATATATATATATATATATATATATGTATATATATATATATATACTCATAATATGGATTAAGAAACGGTACAATACATTTATGTATGACCCATTATTAAACATGCTCACTACACATACATATATAGGAGGTGAATTCGTTGGCCAATTGTTGACATAGGCCAACCAGTCCTCATATACATATTAATGTTTACAGACACTAAAATGTGTTTTATAAAAAAATAATATCATGAAACATTGTTTTGCATGTGGATTATATATTATAAATTTTTTTTGGATTATTAAGATATATTATGAGATCAAAATCTCTCCAAACAACATGTTGTTATATATAAATCACATTGGTGTATCAAAATGTCTCTAAGCTTTATATTGTTAAAAATATATATATTACATTGATATAATGGAATATATGCCACTATGTGGAAATTATCAGTAACAATACATTTAAACTGAATATCAAATTTGAATTCTTTATTTGTATTATCTGTTAATTTATTTACAATACAATGTTTTATAATGCCCCATACTGTATTATTAACATTACATGCTAACTCTGATGTTTTTGCATTCTCGGTTGTTTAAATTATTCATTTGGACTATACCATGTTTTCATTGGTTGGAACTATATATAAATATTCATCATTAACATTGGATGAGAAATGCTATTCACTGATGAAGGCTGGTTAGCCTAAGGCCAGTTTGAATTTGAAGTATTTGGAATCAACAATGGTTATTGAATAAATATTTCCTTCAGTTGGATTTAAGTGTTTTATTGCGACTGCTGGCCGTTGGTGTATTATTCAGTAATGGTTTGGCCGATCATACCGTACCTGCAAAGCACTCAGTTCTTGTTATATATGTAAGGACAACACAATATAATAAGCCAAAGGTAGACATACATAGATGTGTGGAAGAGGGTGACTGTGACAAGGAGCCATCCCGGCCTGTCTCACTCAGCACACAGCCAAAGGGCCACAACCACACGAGGGTCAGATGTTACTCACTGCAGATACTAGCCACCAGTATCTGTCAGCATTATAGAGCATGTGGTGCATGTGCCAGTTGTGCAACATGACTGTACAAGGAAGTAATAATCTAGCAGCTGTATGCACATATCTGTGAAATATGACCCAGGTTGTGCCCGCATGTAGCGTGTCAACCCCTAGATGAATGGGTTATGGCCCATACACACACACTGCCCTCCCCATGGCCCCACTATGACAAGCATGCTGAGGTCATCCACTGTGAAATACACCTTTGGGAGAGTTTTAGCCCAGTAATCTCTGTGGCGTGTCCCATAACTACATACTGCTGTAGTGTGATAAAATAGTTAGGTAGAAGTTCTAACCCCAGCCTTGGCAACTGCATGTGTGTCTGTCCATCTCTGTCTGTGTAGAGAACAATGCTTTTTAGGGTGGTCACACTCCTTACAATTGAAATGCTCTAATTTGGTATGGCCACTGATGTCATCCACCTAGAACTACATCTCTGGGAAGGTTGTATCCCAGTAATCTCTGTAGTGCATGCCATAACTGTGTACTGCTGTAGTGTGATAAGATAGTTGGGTAGGAGTTCTAACCCCAGCCTTGGCAAATGTGTGAGTGTGTGTGTGTGTGTGTGTGTGTGTGTGTGTGTGTGTGTGTGTGTGTGTGTGTGTGTGTGTGTGTGTGTGTGTGTCAGTCTGTCTGTGTAGAAAGCAATGCTTTTTAGGGTAGTCACACCCCTACAATTTATATGCTCAACTTTGGCAAGGCTGCTGCTGTCTTCCACCTAGAAATACACCGCTGGGAAGGTTGTAGCCCAGTAATCTCAGAGTGCATCATGTAACTGCGTGCTGTTGTAGTGTGATAAAGTAGGTAGGTAGGTGTTCTAATCCCAGACATGACAAGTGTATGTGTGTTTGTCTGACTCTGTGTAGAGAGCAATGCTTTTTTAAGGTAGTCACCCTCCCTACAATTCAAATGCTCAACTTTGGTAAGGCTGCTGATGTCATCCACCTAGGAATACAACTCTGGGAAGGTTGTAGCCCACTAATCTCCTTAGTGCATCCTGTAACTGTGTACTGCTGTAGTGTGATAACCTAGTTAGGTAGGTGTTCTAATCCCAGACATGGCAAGTGTTTGTCTGTGTAGAGAGCAGTGTTTTTTATGGTAGTCACACTCCCTACAATTCAAATGCTCAACTTTGGCAAGGCTGCTGATGTCATCCACCTAGAAATACACTTCTGGGAAGGTTGTACCACATTAATCTCCATAGCGCATGCCATAACTGCATACTGCTGTAGTGCGATTTAGAACACTGGTAGGGTTATATTCCCGCCCATGGCAATTCTGGATGTTTTATGTGTGTTTCAATGTCTGTCTAGGGAGCAATGCATTATAGGCTAGTCATACTCAGTACAATTCAAATGCCCTACTTTGGCAAGCCTGCTGATGCCATTCATTGTGAAATACACCTTTAGGGAAGGAGTTCTCCAGTAATCCCCATGGTGCATCATATAACAGCTCTATGCTGTAGTGTGATATAGACCTCTGTTAGGGATTCTATACCCACACATGTCAGTTGTGGATGTTTTGTGTGTGTGTCACTGTCTGTGTAGGGAGCAATGCATTTTAGCCTAGCCACACTCACTACAATTTGAATGTAATATGTTGGCAATCCTGCTGATGTCATCCAATGTGATATACACCTTTGGAGAAAGAGTACTCCAGTAATCTCTGTGGCACTTAATCTCCATGGTGCGTACAATAACTGCGTAGTGCTGTAGTGTAATAAACTAGTTAAGTAGAGGTTCTACTCCCAGACATGACAGGTGTGTGTGTGTGTGTGTGTGTGTGTGTGTGTGTGTGTGTGTGTGTGTGTGTTTGTAACCTCGTATCCTGTGGGGAGGTGGGTGTGAGTGTGTGACACCTGGGCCCAATGTGAAGTGGATTTTGCAAATTTCTTACTAGGTGGCCCTAGTAAATATCACAATGTCCACTGTACAGGGATAATAGATGTGAAATAGCTGAGAAACTGGGGTGCAAATCCATAACCATACATGTGACATCAAGGCCAGGCAATCAAAGTTAACAACCCCAGTATTACCCAGAGCACATTCTCAATCCATGTTTCACACACACACACACACACACACACACACACACACACACACACACACACACACACACACACACACACACACACACACACAGACACACACACATGCCTAGGCAACAGCCAATATATGGGTAGTACACTGCACATTAGCCACTGATAGTAACTATGTAGTGATTGCAGTGGGCTACAGAGGGCATGGCACCCTGTCCATCTGTCCAATAGGTACGCACATGCAGACAGTGCACCTTCCCCATGTTCCTTACTGGACACCTGCAACACCTGTGGTGCCATCGCATGTGACCCACAATGGACATACCATGCCTGAAAACATGCCCTGTATGGACAGATGCTACTGACTCCAGGGAGTGCCATTAGAATGCTATCATTGTAGGTGCAGGGTAAACCTGCTGACCATTACCAGTTCCCACCACAGGTGGCAAAGAGTGGCACATCTGATGATAATCTGTATACACAACATGGGCCAGACACCCCAGGTACAGTTCCATATGTCACTGTACATGCATGTGGGAGGTGTGCACATCCCAGACACTGTCCATGTCATGGACTAAGAAACACATACATGGCAAGTGATGCTCAGCATTGGCCACATGCAATAGTCACCCAGGTGACTGGATGTTGGTTACAATACCCACCTGTGTGGGCAAATGCAGAAACTACAGCCCTGAGCCACAATGTAGACCATTGTCATGTGGCCTGATCCAAGGTATACCCATCACCTAGCCTTGTATAGCCATCTGGCAAAGTCGACCACCACACACCCATGCAGACATGCACCCATGCATGTCAGTACTGGCACCCTGTGTGTTTATGTGTGCATTGTATGGTGTGTATGATCACATCCACATGCACTACAATCCCATTTGGCATACTGAAGCATGCTGTCTGATGTCAGATACCTCCACAAACCATTTGCCCATATAACCTCCGTATGGCCCATGTGGTGCATGTGATACCCGCACAGTAATGTGTTGTGGCAATCTCACTAGTGATGAGTTGTAATCCTGGCCCTGCCAAGTGTGTCAATGTGTGTGTGACCCTGTCGGAATGTGGCTGTGTTGACACTGGCACCTGTTCATGTGGACAAGCACGTGTACTTCACCTACTGTATAGCTACCATATCCCTGTTGCAGATGTCACTCACCATCACATATATGTTCTGAGGGCTCTGCAACAGGTAACCTATGTGGTGCATCCAATCACTGCATAGAACTGTGATAGCACTACATAGTCATCAGGGGCTTGATACCCTGTGCTGCTAGGTGTGTGACACAAACATGGTTAAGTTTTACTCTCCCACCCCTCCCTGACTTGTCTTTGCCTCTGTCTGCCTCCCTCACTCCCTCACTGGTGGATGTGGAGACCTACACCTGCTTTGCTTAGGCAACAGCATGTGTATTTTAGGTAATACTCATGATCAACTGATGGTCTCTGCATGAATTGCAGCCCTTCCCTAGCTGATTGCATGTGGAACATTCCCGTAGCCAATTGCATGGAAACATATTCCAATATCTAGGAACATCATGTTGGTGTTGGGCCTTTTCATTCACTGTGAGCAGGAACTCTATCTGTTGTTTGGCAAACAGAATCTCAGATGGATTGGGGATTTACCTCTGACAACACACACTGTGGAAACAGGCCAACACACGGGATGGGAATGTACCTGACCTGACTACAGACTGTAAGTGCTGCTATACTGCATTTGGAGTAATGTTGGTTTAACAGGATGTGTGCGGATATGGCTGTCCTACATGTATTAATACCTGACATGTCAGTTCTATATTTATGAGGACTCCCCATCTGTAGGGTCATCTGCAGACTGGGCAGTGTGTGGTGCCTTTGGTTTCATGTGTTACCCACAGAGCATATATCTGTGAACTGCAGAAGGTAGTGTGAGGATTGCAGTCTGTAGATGGTGAAAGCCATGACAGTTACTGACTTCATATCCCTCATAGGACATATGTTGCAACAAACCCTGTTACAACAGTAAATGTATGATGTTATCACGGCAACATGTCAATATTGGCCCTGTGTATGTGCTTCCAGCCACAACTCAGTCAACCTTTGTACATATGTCATGCATTAAGAGGTGCATATATGCTGTACACTATAATTAGTGTCATCATATCTGATAACAAGCCAGTGAGATATCAGAATGCTATACATGTTATGTACAGTAGGGGTTATATTTCATGACATAACCTGGACATTCTGTGGTTGTTTGTACAGTACTGAGGTCTGTGTACTTATGGTGAATGCCGACAGTGTGTGTATTGTTAATATGTACCTTGGCCTATGTACAGACTGTGGTAGATGTCATCGCCCCAGGTCCCGTCTAATCTGATGTTATATGCTGCTCCACTGTATGTTACCGTATTGGCTTACATGTTTGTAGGGCCATACACACACATGCCCCATACCACAGATGGGCATCAGACCACACTGTGTAGTGGCCCAGTATATGTAGGGTTAGTGTGTGAGTGGCACATATGAGGATGGTGTTGAACAGATAGTCCATATACTGTAATATTATGCTAGCTTACCATATGTGACTGTGTTCCCATTGGTTGTGGTTATGCACTTTCACACAGGTGTATCTTACCCTGTGCTGTGACATGCTTGTAGAGCCTGCTATATATGCAGGAACATGTGTATTCCCCCAGAGGAGATGTAGGCCAGTGTTAAGCCAGTCTGCCTGTAGCCTGCACAGTGCTTTGTTACATACCTAGCAGCTTAGTGTACTTACCCAGTGTGGAGTCATGTCCATATACTTGCCAGATGTACTGCTGCTGGGCCTCCCTTAACAGTAACGTATGTCAGACAGAACAGTGGGATGCTGTACAGATGTATGTCAACATCTAGTGGGTAGTATGTGGCCATGGTACCTCTGTACCAGCAATTATTATGTGTCAGGACAGACAGGGATGTGTGAATGCATAACCTATGGGGGCGAATGTATACCAGTCATTATGTGGTATACCCATCTACATGGCTGTTAACATCCATATTGTCAGGCTTGGTCCACATGTTCTGCACTAAGGGGTTCTGTGTATACCTCGGACTGTACAAAGTGTGTCAGAATGTCCACATCTATTGGGCAATATCTCTGCTGTAGTCCACAGAAGCATTACATGCTTGCAGCAGTACTGTACTATGATGTCCTTAGGATGTCTGTCAGTAGCCATTGGCGCACATGTGAAAAACAGATGTCACCTCCCACACACACTATGTCTGTGAAGACAATCCCTATTACAGTAGCAATAGTCTACTAATATACCTGCTATACATGCCTGACATCCCTTTGCACTACGAAGGTGGGACTGTAGGGTCTGAGGTAGGGCTACACCCCATGTGCAGGACATATTGTGAATACATATGTACATATGATTATCCAGATAGCTATATAGATAATTACACATGTACATACTGACATATATAGATGGGTGCATATATGTACATATACACACCCAGATATATACATATACAGAGCAGTATATGTCTACACATATACAGATAGAGATACATATGCACATATACGTATACCACACCACCATGCCTGCCAGCAGTCCACTGCTGTTGTATCCCCCACATATACGGTGGGGCTGGGGTCATATATATGTGGGCTTCACCTACACAATACATGTGTGCCCATATGCACTCCAGAGACCAGTGCATGTAACAGTGGTATATGGTCCTGTATTATTGAGTCTAGGGGGGATGCACCATACATAACCTAGGCTGCTAAAAAATGTAGGGGTATCAGAGGGTGAGCTGCCTTAAGGTATCTGGATGTACAGTACCATACATGTCACCTATCTTGACATTACTTACATAAAGTAGGTAACTGTAGGCCTACTGCCTCCTGCCGTGCATACTGTTCTGTTTGCCAGTGTGCCTGTGATGGTGTCAGTTATGCCTTGTTATGTAACAGTTACAGCCCATTTGGTCAACTGAAGTCTTTACCACCTAGTGATTGTGTACAGAGTGTAGATAGAGGCTGATGGACTATACACCCGCATCACTTACTGTTGATTGTGTGGTATCCTGTAGCCCAGTCTATCTTTACTATTGAACGATTTGAAGGGCTTGGTCTGGACAGCAACAGTTGTGGTCCCTCCCAGACTACTGTATTAGTATAACTGTTTCACAGTTGCTTTACTCTGTTGATATGGATGTCAGTGTCTGAACAGCTGTATGACATGGCATATAAATCTGTAATAATACACACATAAAGGTATTCCATTTCTGCAAACCTGTGTGTGGTGTTTATACTATGACCTCTCTATGGGTATATGTTGCAGGCAACAAATGCCATTTGTATGGGTGGCTCATCCAGTGTCCAGTTGTTAGGGTGTTACCTGCAGGCATAGTGCCTGTACCATATTGTGTGCGCCTACTACATAAGTGTCTTACTGAACATATCTCTGCATGTGTATGTGTAGACACATGTATATCTGGGTCTATATTATATCCTCGAACACTTAAGAAAGTGAACTCTGACTGATCAAACTTATTTTCATGAAACTGCAAAATATCAAAGCAGCAGAAACTTGAATTTTTTCCCAGGGAAAGAATTTGGTTGTCCATTTCGGTTGCTTCGGTATTTTCAGTGTTATGGTGGAAAGTTACCGGTCGGATTCAGGTAAGTGTGCGATTGTGTGGATGTGAGTGTTAGGGTGATTTAGGTGAGTTAGGGTTAGGGCTCAGGTTAGGTGTGTGTGCGATTGAGTGGACATGAAGGTTAGGGCGGATTTAAGTGAGTTAGGGTTAGGGAGCGAGTGAGGTGAGTGTGCAGTAGTGACGGACCTTAGGGTTAGGGTTTGGGTTAAGTTAAGTGGGTAGTTAGTGGTGTGTGCATAGTTTAGTGTAGGGTTAGGTATCAGATTTTAGGTGTATGTGTGTGGATTTCTGTTTGTTTGGTGTGCTTATGTTGTGTGCATGTGTTTTGGATCAGCAATTTTTTTTCCCTGGGGAAAAAATCGCTGATCTGACAGTTCGAGATTGTAAGCTTTCACTTAAATTAGATCGATCAATCAGCGTTTGCTTTTATAAGTGTTCAATGACATAATATAGACCCTGGGGGTGTTGATAGCTTCCACATTTCACATTTCTTATGGGAACCAGACTTTACTGCATGATATGTTATCAATATCAGCATGACATCATACAGGTGGGATGTAGTACTGTTAACATCATATGCCCATGTTGTGTCAGATCCTGGTTATGGGATCTGCAACACCTGGTAGTGTTTTGCAGGGTGGATGTGTTTGTCTGTGAGCGGGGTTATGCCAATTCATACAAGACATATATTGTTTGGGGCCTTTCAACCCCATTAACGGTGCATGTGGACATATATGTTTCTGTTAATCTACCCTTACTATCTACAGATGAATGGCCATATGTACCTATATATATATATATATATAGACCGACACCAATACAAAATAAAAACCCAATGAAGTACAAAAGTTACAGGTATCCTTGAGTCCAGTAGCCAGGAGACACCAACAGGAAAAAACTTTCTTAACGCAAGTTTATTCAATTAAAATAAAAACAGCGTTTTCGCCACTACAAAGGAGCAGCTTCATCAGAGTACAAGTTCAAGTGCTAAAAAGACATACTTTTATATTCACAGGAAGTGATTCAAAAAACATCACCTCCCTGTGTTAATGCTACAGGTGTTTTTTATTTACAAGAATGCAGCATTTTTCAAAAGTAAGTAAAACATATATTTTTGTATTGATGAAAGGTCTAGTTTTAATTTTAAACATATAATAATCTCTCTCAGATTATTTTTAAACTTTTTATGTAAAAATTTTTTTGTGTTTTAAAATATTTTACGCTCATTTTGGTCAAAAAATCATTTAAAGATGTAGGTATTGGTAGTTAAAGCAACAAGATTTTTCTTATAGCTTTCCTGTTTTAATTAATTAAGCTTACTTTTGAAAAATGCTGCATTCTTGTAAATAAAAAACACCTGTAGCATTAACACAGGGAGGTGACATTTTTTGAATCACTTCCTGTGAATATAAAAGTATGTCTTTTTGGCACTTGAACTTGTACTCTGATGATGCTGCTCCTTTGTAGTGGCGAAAACGCTGTTTTTATTTTAATTGAATAAACTTGCGTTAAGAAAGTTTTTTCCTGTTGGTGTCTCCTGGCTACTGGACTCAAGGATACCTGTAACTTTTGTACTATATATATATATATATATATATATATATATATATATGTATCTATCTGCTTACATATATATAACTATGTCCGTATATACCTACATAGATATATATCTGAGTACATATATGTAACTTGCTGTGTATATGTAGACATATAGATGCAGACATATATATATATATATATATATATATATATATATATATATATATATATATATATATATATATATATATACATATATATATGTATATATCTATATATATATATATATATATATATATATATATATATATATATATATATATATATATATATATATATATATATATATATATATATATATATATATATATATATATATATATATATGGGATCCATACAGGGAGGGTGGCCTAATGGTTAAGGTGTTTGCCTTACAAACACAAGGTGCAGGGTTTGAGTCTCACAAGGGATAATTTGCTAAGCTTAAAATGGCTCGCAAGGGCAGTTAGCTTAGTACTAATCTATGAATCTAAGATCCTCAACTGCACTTTCTGCCGAAGCAGAAATCACCGAACATACATAACCGAAAGTGCTGTTCACTGAAGCAGCACTTTCAGTTATGTGTGCCGGTTGCACTACAGTGCGGTTAAGGAAGAATTCCCTTTTCTCCACTGTAGTGCGACCTCGGAGTGAGAATATAAAAGTAGGGGTGGTGTGGGGGGTGCAGGGGGGCTTGACCCCCTGCATAAAATAAGATTTAGTGAGTTTTTTATTTGACGGACTTTAATGAAAGTGCTTTTTCGGTGAAAGCGCTTTCGTTAAAGAGTGTTGCGTTATTTTGGATTTAGATTATTGAACTTTCGTTAAATGCCCCCCTGCATAAAATAAGATTTAGTGAGTTTTTTATTTTGACGGACTTTAATGAAAGTGCTTTTTCGTTGAAAGTGCTTTCGTTAAAGAGTGTTGCGTTATTTTGGATTCGGATTATTGAACTTTCGTTAAATAGTCCTAGACACACACACATATATATATATATATATGTGTGTGTGTGTGTGTGTGTGTGTGTGTGTGTGTGTGTGTGTGTGTGTGTGTGTGTTTGTGTGTTGATGTAGGCATTTGAATGTATATATGTTCATATATATTTATATATATGTATATATTTCTAAATATATATATATATATATATATATATATAGATAGATAGATAGATATGTTGTATCTGTTTAGATATTAAAATATTTACACACACATACATATAAATGTTGGTATACATTCTCTGTACTGTTGCATGACTGGGCTGGATGATATGTTTCTGAAAACATCAGGTTTATGTATATCTGGCATGCCTTAGTGGTAAATCACTTTGTCTATGGTGTGCAGGGTCCTTGGTTCGAGTCTGCAGAGGCTATTTTTTTTTTGCTGGACAGAACATGGGCAGTTGGATACAGAGTGATTAAGGCACTTTAAAGCATTTGTAAGCAGGTTTCCGCATGTTTGCATGGAGGAAAGCACTGCTAACTTCCGGTTACAGTTACTTAAACTCAGTTAGCTTCTAAATTGCTTAACGTGTGTAGGCTTTGCTTACCCCCACGCAAACAGGCTTAAACCTGCTTACTGCTGCTTAAAAGTGCTTACTCCCAAGCTAATTTCTTTGAAGAAAAGAAAACAGGATTAATAGGAAATTGGTGAAAAAGGGGCACAAAGAGAGAAAGACAGTAGGGAAAATAGCTAGGGATGTGCAGGAAGGGTGTAGGGAAGGTCCATAGCTGCCCATTTCTTCTACAGCAACAGCTGCGCATATACACTGAATTTGGAGGTAGATTTGGACACTCAAACCCCTGGGAGAGGGGTCAAGACATCAATAATAAGTTGTGATGCCAATTAGACTGGATTACATGTGTCCAATGGACATGTGTGTGAAATGGTCGGCTATGTATGGGGCATGATTTTTTTGGGGGAACTGATTGCCCTGTTTTTTATTTTCAGGTGAGAGTGGGATGTTGGGGAGGGGTAGTAGGTATATTTGGGGAGGTAGGTTGGGTAGGTTAACAGACAAGACACACAAGACACATACAGGGGCAGTATGTGACACATGTGGAGGGTGAACACCTTGATGGGGAGAAGTGTTGGGATATCGGAAGCCCACAAGCCCCCTAGTGGTAACAGTGGGACTGAGGTCCCCACCCATGGGCAGTCACCACTGCACCTTCACAGCCCCGAAGGTGGCTGTGTTGAGGGCTGAGCCGCAGAACCAGGCCAACTCTCTAATCATGACATGTGGCCCTCAAGCTGGTGTAGAAGATCACCGACCTGCTCGTTGATCACTTTACGCACCACGACCCCGACATGGCGACAGGTAACTAGTGCCTACCGCACCCACTCCTGAGGTGGTTCCACCCGAATGTGGTGCAGGATCAACGGACAGGGAGGTGCAGGGTTGGACCCCAGACATGCTGGTGCCCGGTGCCTTGGCCAGCTGAGGTGGGACAGGTGGGTCCGCTGGGACCGACCTTCCCAAGTGTGTTATAGTGTTTAGATTTCAGCATCATATATGGGTTAGTAATAGACAACACATTCCGGGGTTAGGTTTAACAGCATGCATAGATATTCCCATTAACCCAGACACCAGATACGGAACAGTTGCATAGCAAACAAAACATGCATATATGGGACCACAGTGGTAATAAGAACAGCATGCAGGTACGTTGATGGCACCATGCCAACAATGTTGGAAGAAGTCAATATGGCACATGCATAAGAACCATTAAAATATTTATCAAACAACTGGGCATTATCAGGGTCAGTACATACCATTTGGGGTGGGTATGTTGATTATTGTTGAAGATAAGCCGGGGGAGAGAGAAATATGTCAAATAACAAGTAGTATATTCCTGTAGTCCACATTACTTTCCTAGACAGTGCTGTTATCTGTACCTTACAAGTCTTACTACACTACCCTATAGACTTCTATTGGACAATGATATGGCTGTCAACATCATTATACATGAACCAGTGTTACCTGCAGTATACACCTCTTACTTGGTATACCTGTGGAGGGAATGTTTGTTAACACTGACTGTCTGGACACATACGCCCGGATTCTGGGTTGATGTTTTGCACTATGCTATCCACCTCTTTCTGCACAGACTCTGGCCATGTGTTGACCACATGCTGGTGTGCCTGGACATATCTAGAATATTCAAAGGCATAAAAACAAGAGTGCACCAATGGCTGAATTACCTCAAAAGTATTCACGAACAACCACAGCTGGTTTACCATTTATTGAAGAGAATAAAAGCAGGATCCAAACATAAAGTGAGCACTTTCACGTCCAACAATGACGCTTCTTCAGACTTCAAGAATGACCCAAAAACTGCACTCCTTATATAAAGCTTAATTGATGTACTTAAACAAATTAATTGCAAACAATTAAGGTAATTGAAATTAATCAAAGCTGAGCTAAAAGCGTATCCTACTAAAAACACGTAGTGCAACAAAAATATATAAAAAAATATATAAAAACATCATTTAGTAGGATACGCTTTTAGCTCAGCTTTGATTAATTTCAATTACCTTAATTCTTAAAGTCTGAAGAAGCGTCATTGTTGGACGTGAAAGTGCTCACTTTATGTTTGGATCCTGCTTTTATTCTCTTCAATAAATGGTAAACCAGCTGTGGTTGTTCGTGAATACTTTTGAGGTAATTCAGCCATTGGAGCACTCTTGTTTTTATGCCTTTGGATTGACTGTGAATATTACGGAGTGCTTTACCCGGCAACTTTCATTTTGTTCCTGATATCTAGAATATTGCCCTCTTCCACCTGACATACAGATATACATGCTTTCCTACACAGTTATATTATGTAGCACAGTGTGAGTAACAGTGACCAGTAATACTTTATTATTCAGAGAAACTGCAACATTCATAATTCCTTACAATACCAGGGTGACACTACCAGTACAGGTTATATTGGTCATTATTTCTCAACACAGTGTTCTTATCCAACGTTCCTGTGGGAACAATGATTGTTAGCACTACCTGACTGTTGCCACACAAGTTCCAGATTATACATTAGTATTATGCACATACATCTCACTCTGTTACTGTACACGCTCTGGTCACAGCTTGACAACATGGGAGTGTACATAGGGCATACTTGAAATATTACTCTCCTAACAGTTTTGAGGGTTGTTACAGTGACAGGTGTGTTCTCATGATGGTTGACAATCACTTGTATTCCCTGTTTGCTGGCTATACATCTGGGATCATCCCACAGACTTACCAGGGGGGCAGGGGGACAGACAGCATATATGGGCACATATACTTAACATTCTGGCCTCATGTGTACAGTTGTGGGTTATGAATCTGTATGCAATCTAATTCCACTCCTAGGATTCAGATCATGGCTGTGTCTGCTACAACTTAAACACTGTCCATCACAGTTGTGTCTGCTATATTGATATTGCTGTATATTTTCCAGTCTGCTTTCTGTCTTATTAATTCCCTGTGCTTATGCATTCTGACCTTGTATAACAACATTCTTATACAGATTTCCTAGACAGTTATATGTTGTAGGACAGTGTGGGTGACAGTGATGGGTAATAAGTCATTATTCAGAGTAACTGCATATCATTCTTGTATGCCTGGTACAGTGTTGGTATCTGAATGACCTGTGGGAGGAATGTTTATTAGCACTACCTGAATGTTCCCACACAGTACCAGGTTCCACATTACTATTAAGCACATACATCTCACTCTGTTACTGTACACACCCTGACCACAGCTTATCAAGTTGGGGTGTAAATGGGACATACATGGCTTCTTAGTCACATAAGGTATTGGGGAGTTGCTAGTGTGCCAGGTGTGTTGTCATAGATGTGTGTCAATCAGTTGTATTTCCTGTTTGCTGCCTATACATCTGGGATCATCCCACTGATTTCACATGGGGAAAGGTTGATAGGGAATAGATATGGGCCACTTTAATGGACATTCTGGACATATCTGTACAGTTATGGGGTATGATTCTGTATGCAAACTACTACCACTGGCAGGATTCGAACCGTGGCTGTGTGTGCTAAAAAAGCAACAGTTCACATTTCAGTTGCATGTGCTATTCATTTTTTGTTGTTTGCATTTTCCCTGTTTACTGTCCATGTGACATTCAGTTGTACTAAATGGCCTCTGGAGATTACACCTGTCATATACAGGCATTCCTACACATTCAATTTATGGTGCATGGTGTGGGTAACAGTGCTTAATACTACAGTACTATTACATGATTGCAAATCGACATTACCATATGATACCAGAATATACACATGCAGTCCAGCAGTTAGACTTGTTTTCTCAGAATATTACCCTTTTATTGCCATACAAACAATATGACACTCTTCCTGCCATATTCTCAGTGTATACAGTACTTGCCTTGAGCAATACAGGTTTTATACTAGCAATTAATTTACTACTACTTTTATTTTTATTTCCTATGACAGTAAAAGCATGAGTATGACTGACATGCCTCGCATCACAACCGTGCCCAGATGTGAGCCTTCTTGTTCGCGGCCCACCCCATTGTAGCTGTGGGGGGCAGAAGCGGAATATTTAGCCATACCTATCCATGATATACCTGAGCTGGCACTTATTACACACATACTGGGGTGATGCTTACACACGTCTGGAACTATCCTCTTGGAGCCACTTCTCCAAGAGGTCCCCCTTCTGCCGCTTCAGGTTGGCGTAGTGTTGCCTGACCTGTTCACCAGTTTAGGGTATGCCAGTGGCACTGATGAGGTCATGGGCAAGATGGTCCTAGGCCTCCACCTTATATTGGGAGCCCTGGTACTGGCCCTGCAGCAGTTGCTGTGCATGGTCTTTATCTAGGAGTCCTGCCATGACCTTGGACTCCTGGATGCACCAGTGCTGCACCCGGAAGTGCACTCATTCTCTCCTTACTGCCATAGTGCTTGCAAGGGGAAGCTACAACTAGTTATGCGATGTATTCCTGCCTCTTGAGTTTAGGTAGGGCCAATTTCCCACACTTTTCCATGATAGGCCTGTTTTGAAAAAGCTAGGCTATGAGCAAACCTGTTTTACCTAAGGCTGACATTGTTTAAAGGGGTATACCACTGGGCACAAAGGGTTAGCTGGTCTACACATTGCTCTCACCTCCTAAGCTGGCCTGTGCATTGCTTAGCATTGCTTACATTAGATCTTCACTATAATGCCTTTTTGGCATTGTGTTATTGTTCATTACACCTTATCTGTATGCCTGGTATCCCTGATTGATGTGTACGTACATTCTGCAGGGTCCTTGTGTTTTAATGGGGATTCAACACTTTATTACAATTACACCTCACTTCTGGGCTTACTGCTGTACTCCAGTTCACATATTTATGTTATGTAGTGGGTTATGGCACATATGACTGCATACTGATGCCTTTCTCAGGTTCAGTATTGGTTATACTATGGTGGAGACATGTTTACTACTACCTTACTCTTCTGTTCTTCTGTGATGGCTTGGTGGATAACTACTGGGACTATGGTGTATAGGGTCCTGGTTTCGAGACCTACATGGTTGTATAGTTTGTTGATGGGCAGAACAAGGGCTGTTGGATACAGAGTAATTAAGGCACTTTTGAGCAGTTCTAAGTGGGTTTGCGTGACGGTAAGCACTACCAACCTGCCATTACATCTGCTTACAGAGAGTAAGCTTTAGAATTGCTTAGCCAGTGTAGGCAGTGCTTACCACCATGCAAATGGGCTTACACCCGCTAACTAGTGCTTAATTATGCTTACTACTGCTTGTTTGTGCTTAGATCTGCTTACTAGTGCCTTATTCATTATGATACTGATACCTCACATGTGCATTTACTGCAGTATTCCATTTCATAAATATATGTTATTTAGTGGGTTATGCAACAAAAATATTGGTCATAACGTGCTTTGCCACGTAAAATTAAATGTGCTGTAGTGGGACTCAAACCAAGACTGCCTGCTCGTTAGGCAAATGCTCTGCCTACTACACTATTGCTGTGCTGCTTCAGTTGCATATATATTCCTTGTTATCCTCTTCAGCCTTTTAAGCTGCTTTAACCATAGCTAAGCGATGGGCACACCCGCAAACCTATGGTTAGCTTCAATTGCATTTTTAAAAAAAAAATAAAAGGGTTTTTTTCATTTTATTTACATGTTCTGTTGCTGTTGTACACGTGGGGGACTGTTGGTGGGGATATGCGGACACCTGTGAGCAGTCATGCTCATTGCATACCCCTTTCTGCTGTTCTACATTGCAGAGACATGTTTATTCTGAGAACTCTGCTCTCAGATACACCTCCTGCACTCTTACACGCTCTGTGTAAGCCTAGGAACTCAGGCAGCATGCCTTATTAATATGCATGGTGCACTGCTGTCCTGCTCCTAAATGGCCACTTCCGTGCAGGACTAAGCTAGTCCTGCACAGAAGTTTAGTAAATCCAGGGGATTATCATGATTTCAGATTTGCAAGACTCACACTGCAGACAGAAAGGGGATGTTGCTAAGAACCAAGAATCAGGTGAATTATCTTAAATGTCATACAGTGTTGCTGAGCATTTAAGTGACATTCATGCATCTTTCATCAACAGACCTAACAGACTGAACATTTCAGAAGGCAAGCTTATTCTGCCCTAACACTGATTTTACTGTCAGTTATATGCATGCAATTTTTCAGAGTTTTTCCTCTTTTTTAATGACAATACTGCTATACTACACTTCATCCCTTTGATTACTTCAGCTTAGTGAATGACACTGAAACTCAAAACACTGAAAACACATATCATACATATGCTGAGTTTAAACAACATAAATCATAGCACTTTCTAACAAGTGTATGCAGGGGGGCAAGCTGTAGGGAAGATGTTTGTAGTAGGGAATAATACTGAACACCTAACTCGACCCATGTTAAAACCGTCCCTAGATTGATTATTATGTCTTCGACATCCGTGTTTACGACCTTATACGTTCGACTATCCGACTGTCGCCCAAGTGCCATTCGCATTTTCAATAGTAAACCTATATATATATATATATATATATATATATATATATATATATATATATATATATATATATATATATATATTTCTATTTTCTTTATTATTTATCATTTTTTCTTATAACATTCTCAATTTTATTTTCCATAATTGACCCGCACTTCTTCCACAAGCATGATCTACTTTTTCACAAGGTACTTGCCAAAATCCATTTCCCAGTAAATAAAATGTCATTCAGTCTTTTATTCCAAATAACTCATAATACATAAAATAAATTCTTATATCCATGCTCACATATTCTTTCTTCTTGTTAAAATATCCACAAGTAATCGTATTCACATCTATATTATGTCATTAATAGTCTCCAAAAAATATGTTCACAGAACTTTTTCCAGTGTTTCACCACTCTTTTACATTTCAAAAAAAAGAAAAGAAAAACATGCTCTGTTGTCTCTTCCTCCCCACACAATAAGCACACTCTTTCAACTTTCCTTTTATATGGCATCTTTACTGGTAACTTATTTATTACCAGTCTCCATAAGAAATCCTGGCACTCTACTATCTTTTTGGACTACTTTTTCCATACTATAATGGCTTTAATTACTTATTCCAGTACATTTTTCCATGGATTTACATAATAATATTGGTTCATCATATTATTATACAGCAATCTTCTACATTTCTCTATATCATCATTTTTATATTCCATGTTAGTATTTTTTCTTAATATTTTTTTAATTTCTTCATCTACTTATTGTTTTTTTCCATTTTTCTTATTCTCTTTTTGTACTTATATTTAAACATTTACACTATTAATTTCTCAGTAGCTTCCTTTGTCCCCATTAATAATGTGTGCATGTTAAAAGAAGCAGAATAAACAACTGGATTTAGTGACCCCAATCACCCTTTATTTTCACTCATATAGAACACATCTCTTTTCACTGGGTTTAATCTTGAACCCCATATGAAAGAAAACACAAAATTCACATATAAATATTTGACATATATATGCTGTTTCCCCCATTAATACAGAATTCACCAGATAAACCCTTTTCCTGAATGCTAAAATATACATTCTCCACAGAAGACATATTTATTTAATTTCTTTTAACATTCCCTTTGATTACATCATAACTACATCATGTTTCTCAAATTCTGTCCCTAGCAAAAATACTTTGTTCATTGAAAAATACACCCCCCACAATTTTCACCACATCACCCAAACCCTTATTTTTATCTTTATTTGGGGTGTTTCCTATTTCCACAAGCCAACACTTCCCCTATCCATAGTTTCTTCATAGCAGCTACAACTATATTGTCTGCATATGACAAAACTACTAGAATCACCACATCCTTTTGCAACACATATCTAGCATCTTTCATTTTATAAGCTATTTCTCTCAGTATCACATTCATTACCAATGCAAACAATATTCCACTCATGAGACATCCTTTTCTTACACCACACTACATGCATATTTCTTTACTCAGTAACCTTTTTTCACTAACACTCTGACTGTAATATTTTGATATGCTGACATACACACTGTCCTAATTCTGTTGCCTATGCCATACTTCTCCATAACACCACAGAAAGCATGTCCTACTGTATTAAATGCCTTGCCAATATCACCTATTATGTTTCACATCTTCCCTTTTACTTATAACATCATCCACAATTTCTTTCACAACCAATAACAGTTTGTGACATCCCTTCGATTTTATACCATATAGTCTTTCCATAATATCCCTAATGTTTTCTTCCTTTCTCTTGCTTATTATTCTCATAAAAACATAATCTGTCTTATTATCTCTCTCTCTTAAAACCCTACAACTTTCTATTTGCCCAGTTTTGCGCACTGAGTAGCGTCAGGCAGCACCGCCTAAACAGGTTTAAACTATTCCAGGCTCCACAAAGTCTGCTCTTCATTTTTCACTTAGAACTGTTCAAACTCTCAGAGTAAGCACTCTATTCTCTTTCTAAAGCCCTGCACTTGTTCAGTTCTTATAAGGAAACACTAACTAACTAAAGCACTACACCCTCCTAGACTGCTCATAAGTACTAGGCTCCCGATTTGTCCTTCCTGATCAAGTGTAAAATCAGTTCCCTTTTCCAATCTGATCAGTGAAAAAACAGTTCCCTATACTAATCTGGTATGTCCAAGGGTCAGTTTCAGGGTTACTCTCCAGTCCAGCTGGTGAATCTGGGAATTTTGTGGCAATGTTACAATTGCCTTATGTACAAAGACAACCCTCTCCTCCTTCCAACAAACTCTAATACATGTGAGAGATGCAGTTACACAGCCAAACTGGAGGCAGAGCTCTCTCAACCCAAGACTAGCATAGTCAGTCAGGAGGAAAAGGTAATCACCCGCACCACAAATCCAGTCTCACATAGACCTATTGCATCTGCATACCCAACACATAAACACACAAAAAATCTGCCTAAGCAGCAAAGACCTCCAAAGCAGATATCCAAGCAACAGCCACCCCTCAACAATACCCACGAATCACATATCTCACAAAGTCAGTGTGCCTCACAGTCACAGCCCTTAAGGCTAAACAACACACCAAATGCACTCGTTTTAGGGGACTCTATTGTCTGGCACACTGACGTCCCACTCACCAGACTGAACAAGGAGAAGGTCACTGTAAGCTGCCTGTTGGGTGCCAAGATCCGCCACATAATGCAAGCACTCAAGTCACTCCAAAGCAAGTACAAATATGACTCCTTCATTGTCCATGCTGGTGTGAATGACCTGAGACGTACCTCCCTTGACTACATGAAAAGAGACATAGAGGAGTTCTCTGATCATGTAGCCCAGGCTGGTATGACCCTGACCTTGAGTAGCATCTTGCCCTCACCAAGAATGATGCCACAGTATAAAGACAAAATGATCAGTTTCAACAATTGGCTAAAGTATTGGTGTTATTCAAAGGGGATCCAGTGTCTGTCAGCCTGGGATGACATGCTCAACAAGCCACATTGCTTCGCTAGGGACAGCCCTTAGGCTTTCATATACTGGCCAAAGCTCTTGCTACCCCCGTAGTGCCTTTTTTAGGCAAGGTTCAAAGGACAAATCCACCTCCACAGACAGCCCAAGGATAAAAAAACTAAAGGTAATGCTACTCAATGCCAGAAGTCTAAACCTCAAGATGCACGCACTCGAGGCTCTCCTCAGTATGGAGAAAATTGATGTCTGTGCAGTAACAGAAACTTGGTTCAAGGCTCCTGAGAGCACCCCAGCACTACCAGGTTATAACTCATACCATGCTTTTCATCCCCAAAACTCGGACTGAAGCACAAAAGGAGGGGGAGTATCTATATTCATCAAAGATACCTACACCTCCAGGTTAGTGGCACTGCACGAAGCATCGGAAACCATTCATGTGCAACTAACAATGGGCAAAACTGCCTTTCAGTTTGTAGCCTGCTACAGATCACCCTCCCTTTCACAGGAACCCCACTTGGCATTCCTGAGAAGACTGGAGAATATGAAGGTCTCTCCAAACACTATGTTACTGGGTGACTTCAACTACCCAAACATTGACTGGGAAAACTACTCAAGCCCAAACACCCTCGCCCAATGGTTCCTTGAATTTATAAACTCTAACGCGATGGAACAACTGGTCACCACTCCCACAAGAGGGAATAACATATTGGACCTGGTCATCACCAACATGGGGACTCTATGTTCCACACCAGAGGTAAACCCCTCATTGGTAAGATCAGACCATAAATGAATTTCCCTGGACATCCATATCCCATCCCCACCCCCAGCCAAGGAAATCACTGTAAAGAATTTCTCAAAAGCTAACTTCACACTTCTCAAGACTGAGGTGGAATCCTTCAAAGCCCCTGGGCCAGAGGATAATACAGCCCAATCCACAGAATCCTTTACAATTGCATTCTATGAGCACCTGCAGGAATGCATGGATCGTGCTATCCCAAATAAAACCAAGACTCACTCCTCCAAAAACAGGAGACCTGTCTGGTGGACCCTGGCCATAAATAAGCTATACAACAGAAGGAGGAAGCTACTACATGACAGAGCAAAATCCCAAAAAGGGAAAGCATCTCTGATCAGTATTAACAAGAAACTACGATACCTCATAAAATCATCAAAGGCCAGTTTCGAAAGAAAAATTGCCCTAGACACTAAAGATAATCACAAGGCCTTATTTAGTTATGTTAGGAATATGGGTGGAAACTCCCAGATATGCTCTGAATTGTTGGATAATGGTACAAAATATACTGAACCTACAGACATAGCCAACATCCTGGCAGACAGATTCAGTGCTAACTTCTCCCCCCTTCCCCCTCAAAGGAGCAAATGCATATCCCACCTGAATGTAACCTCCCTGACATCACAGATGCACAGGTGAAAGCTGCCCTCTCTAAAGCAAAAAACACAGCATCTATGGGGCTGGATGGTGTCCCAGGCTGTGTCTTACACGAGCTCCAATAAGAACTGAACCCTCACATTAAGTCACTGTTCAAACTTAGCCTTACTACAGGATATGTACCCAAAGAATGGCATACAGCTACAGTGGTCCCACTCCACAAAGGTGGCATGACAATGGACCCTGGGAACTATCGCCCCAAAATCCTG
This sequence comes from Protopterus annectens, assembly GCF_019279795.1. NCBI lineage: Eukaryota > Metazoa > Chordata > Ceratodontiformes > Protopteridae > Protopterus > Protopterus annectens. Next base: position 1,371,183,028 of record NC_056743.1, read on the forward strand.
ACTAGTCTGGTCTGTAAAGCTATGGAGCGTATTGTCATGGAACTCATAAACAAAGACATTGGGAGCCTCCAGACACTGGACCCTACCCAATTAGGCTTTGTTAAGGGCAGATCTTGTCTCTTAAACCTAGTTGATTTCTTTGAAACAGTTACCAAAGCCATAGATGAGGGCAAGGTAATCCACACAGCCTATCTGGACCTCGCAAAAGCCTTCGACACAATACCCCACTCAGGCATCATAAATAAGCTTACCAGCTTAAATATCAACCCCTATATCACAAGACAGGTTGCAAACTGGCTCAGGGATAGAAGCCACATGGTCAGAATCGCAGGTGCCACGTCCAAATCCAAACCAGTTATAAGTGGCATCCCAAAAGGCTCACTTCTGGTACCTCTCTTATTTGGTATATACTTCTCTGAGGTTCAGGCTAACACAGGGGGGACTATGGCTGATAAAGTTCTCAGATGACTGCAAACTGGGAGCCATAATCGACTCTCCAGCTGACACAAGCATCCTCCAAAAGGGTCTCACGGAGACGGATGCTTGGTGTCAGAACCACGGCCTCAAGCTAAATGCTAAAAAGTGCATAGTCATCCCCTTTGGGAAAAACAAAGTGCCCACAAATTATCACATAGGTGGTAATCCATTAAGTACGGAAGAAGTAATTAGAGATTTGGGGACCAACGTAGATAGTAATCTCCCCTTTGATAATCACGTTGCCAAAGTGGTTAGAAAGACCTTCTATATAGCCCACCTTATCATAAAAGAGTTCGCATCTAGATCAAGAGAGGTCATTGTGCCCCTCTACTCGTCACTCATCAGGCCCATAATTGAATACAATGCCCCTTTTGGGATGTACCTTACCCGACACCTGCAGCAACTGGAGAGACCCCAAAAGTACCTCACCAAGAGGATCATGGGCTACAAACAGATTTCCTATGCAGCTAGACTAAAGAAACTCCAGCTCTACTCAATTGCTTACCACCTGACGTACAAAGCCATGTCTAACCCAGAATTAATGGACATGCTCCACCTCAAAAAATCCAAATCCCTTAGAGCTACACACTCCCGGGACTTAAACCTCAGCACAAAAATAAATAGTACATGCTGGAGGGACAGATTCATTTCCCAGAGGCTCCCCTCATTCTGAAATAGAATACTAATTCATGTTAGACATAGCCCCTCGCTGATCCTCTTCAAGCGAAATCTGGATGCGTGGATGGGAAATCACAAATTCACCCCTGGGATCTCTTCAGTGTCCCTGCTCAACAGAGGCACAGTAAACTAATCTTAAAGGGCTACCTTCTATACAGAGGCACAGTAGGCTAATCTAATAGGGAGGTGAAAGCCAAATACACTCAGGCTAGGCTTATAAATGCTCTAGGGCAGATAGCCTAGTATCTACCTATGAACCTATTAGTGTGAAGGGTCATTGACTTTTTTATTCCATTCTTCTCTTCCTTTATAAAATGCTGCTACATAACTCTTCATAAACAGTCCCTTTCTTCAACCATTTATTGAGTATATTTTCAAAATATTCTCTTTACCAGACCATTAAAGTCTCATACATTCAATGAGCTATACCTAATACTGAATCAACATTTACTTTCTTAAGTACTTCATTCAATTCATTAATAGTAATTTATTTTTCAAATTATTTCTTAACTCTTTCTGGATTTTTTCATTGTCTCTTATTTTTCTTCTTTTTACTCTGATATGTATTTTCCACTCATAATTTGCTCTTGTGTTCTTTTAACTTTTCCTTTCATATTTTTCTTTTCTCTCATTATACTAAAATCCTTCTTTACTGTTTTCCACAAATATGCAGTTACCTCCTCCCTTCTCCCTTATAAATAATATCTCTGTCTAAACAGTAATGCCTTATCTTTTCCCCAATTTCTTTTAAATATTTATTTTTCATATCACAATACTCTATTGCATTGTTCTCTAAATTCTATAATTCATTTCTATAGATTTTCCTGTACTTTACTTTTCTTCATTTCTTACATCATCCTGTCCTTGAAATAAAAGCAATTTTTATACTTTTTTTAATTCAGTCCACTATTCAGACCAGTTTTTATAGAAGTCCTTCATAGTCATATGATCCTTCCATAATTGCAATAATTCCTACTCTCCAATTTCACCCTGTAATTTCTCATTTATTATTTTATCTCCTTTCTTATTTTAATATACTCCCTTTCTTCCATCATCTCTGTCTATATTGCTAAATTGTCAGAAAAACCTGTCAAAATTGTAGCACCATCTGCTACTCAAGTCTTCCAATAATACAAATAGGGTGGAATTCAGTAAAGCCTACAGAAGTTTTTTGTGAATGCATTGTGATGCAATGCGTACATGAGCATGAACATTTTTAGAGTCAGTAAGGACCACTTAGCGGTGTGCACATACTCGCAAAGAGGGAAATTCTGAGGAATGCAAATACCTCATAAGTAGGTGAATCTTATGCAAATGAGGTGGGTTGAGCGATCCAACAAGCAGAAATGCATCCATGTAGACTCTCGGCCCGATTCAGCACATCTGCACAGAGTGCAGGAATTGTGCAAGAGCTACTGCATGCAATATGGTTGATGAGAGATTCAGGATCGAGCTCCCGGGATGTACATGAGCACTCCTACACTATTCTGGCACGGACACCACTGCTATATGCTAATTACCTCATTTACTGGTAAAAACCATGCAAATGAGATGAATTAGCGATCCAGGAAGCAGGCAGTTGTCCTTTGCCTGAACAGTGTACAAAGCACAAATGTATTCAGCTAGCAGCTGAATACATTTCTGCAAATTATAAAACGGAGGCATGACAGCTCGAAAGAAAGCATGTATTACATTTAGTAGGCATGTCAATGGCCAAATATATGGCCATTGACACGAGAAATAGCTTAAATTTTATAAAATAAAACTTTTATTTATTTATTTTTTTTTTTGGCTGATCTCAGCCATTTAAGCATAGGGCAGTGGCGTGCAAATGAGATCATGTCAAAAATTTTAAAAAAGGGGGAAAAGCAATTTTCAGGGAAACCTGCATTTTGCCATTATAGTCAATGGCATGCAGAATGAAAAAAATACCGGGGGACATTGGTTGCTAAGGGGAAAGGCTCAGTGTGAGTGCAGTAACTATGGAGTAATGCAGTGGGGTATGCAAATGAGGGGAATCTTACTGAATCACAAATTTCTTCTGTCAGACTGCACCTAACTGTGTAGGTGCTCCTAAATGGCCATATAAGCAAGAGAAGTAAATTACATCAAAAGGGGGTGTGTGCTGCTTGCTGTAAGCACATTGGAGCACTGTTACCCAGGTTTGCGCCTAGCTAAACACACTTAAGCAAGGGTGTGTGTCTGAGGCTGTAATGTCTTACACCATGAAATGAAGAGCCTGTTTGCGTCCAGGGAGAAACAGTTTTGCTAAAATGTATTTATCTTAGCTAAACAGGTGTGCATGGTGCGCACTTGGACTTAAACAACCCCTCCAAAATAACACAGGAAATGGCAGCACTGTGCAATTGTCAGCAAGGGGATGTGTCCGAGGCTGTATAGCCTTGTTTACCTTGCCTAAACAGGTGTGTGTGGCATGCACCGGGATTTAAACCACAAAACTAAAAAAATACAGGAAATGGCAAGTCGAACAAGAAAAAAATGGGAAAGAGCAGAATAGAGGTATGCAAATTCAAGTAATAGAGCTGGCAGGTGGAATGTATCATACTCAGCCAATCACACAGGCAGCATCTGAAGCACACCACTATAAACTATGCAAACACCTCGTAGTCTGTTTTTTTCCCACACACTCTACACCACTGGTGTACACATACGGGGAAATTTTACCTGATAAAACTACCAAATTGTGGGGGCTACTGTTGCTCTCATACATCAGTATGTGGAAGAGGCTGAGGGTGGTGAAGAAGACAATGCTGACAACTGCCCCAGACTTATGAGGAGGAGGAGAAGAGTGTTCAGGCCCAGGGTAACCTACCAGGGGATACATGATCTGAAGACAGTAGAGCACTACAGAGTGGACAGGGACATACTGAAGCAAATTGTGGAGCTGTGCTGGCCTCACCTCACATCCAGAGAAAACAGAAGGGAACCCATCCCAGTGGATATCAAGGTATGTGTAGCTCTAAGATTACTAGCTACAGGTTCTTTCCAAAGAACAACTGGGGATATCATGGGGGGGGTCTCACAGGCATCTGCATCCAGAATACTCCACCAGTTCCTGGATGCCATGCGAACATATGCCATGGCACACATTAAATTTCCCAGCATCCATGAGGAGCTGACTGGCAATATGCTTCTCTTCCACCAAGTTGCAGACTACCCAGAGGTACTAGGTGCCATAAACTGCACGCACATCCACATCAAAGCACCAGCTGGTGACCAGGGTGGGATCTACATAAACTGCAAGGGGTTCCACTCCATCAACTGCCAGGTCATGTGCAATGCCCAGGGCATTATCATGAATGTGTCTGCTGGCTGCCCTGGAAGCTATCATGACTCCCACGTCTGGCATTCCTCACAACTGTATCAGTGATTTGCCAGGGGAACATCCCATATGGCCATTTAGTGGGAGATGCTGGCTACGCGCTGGTGCCATGGATGATGACACCCATCAGAAATGCACATGCACCTACACAAGAATGCCATAATGAGGCACATGCACAAACCAGGATCATTATAGAGTGTGAGCTTGGGATGGTCAAGTCATGGTTCTGCTGCCTTAACATATCCGGTGGAGTCTTGCAGTACTCTCCAGCCACATGTGCACACATCGTCATAGTATGTGCCATGCTACACAATATGATCCTGTAAAAACAGCAGCAGCAGGACAAAATGGGGAAGGACAACACAGCCCCCCACCATTGCCAAGTCTTCCACATGCACAGAGTGACACGGAGGAGGAATATCCTGAGCCTGCCTCTGTAGGCAGACAGAGGCATGCCTAGTATGACCTGGCCTTGGCAAAGAGGCAACACATAGCACAAGCGCTGACACTGTAGGGCCCCAGGGACTGATCTCTCTCTCTCTCACTCTCTGACTCACACATACAGTAAAATTGATGCCAAACATCACACCACCTATACCTGACCATGTAAAGCAGTGTATCGTGTGCATCCAACATAGTCAGCCCTCCCTCACCACCCTCACAACAGCTGCAGGCACAAGATAAGCCAGTCTCTGTAAAAAATTAAAATAATGGGGTGGACATTTCCAATAGCATATCTATGGTATTGATCAAGCATGTAAGGGAATGGGGTGGTTAACTGGGATAGCAGCAGACAACTGATAGCTCTGTGGGACAGCAGGATGTGTATCCCCAGTACTTCTCTAGCCACAACATGCAGTACCACCCTAGTCGACAAATAGCACTGCAGTATATATTGTGAGCCAGATAATTGGGGGGGCTCATAGGTCACATGCATGGATGTCAATGTGGGGGGGCCCATATCCTCCACCAACCCCACACAGCAGATCAGCTGTACACAAACATACAGAAATGCCTGACAAAGGCCGCCATATGGCGAAACCCATGAAACCCCCACCCACAGACTCTTACACAGTGATATCACAGCAGGTCTGGCAGTGGCAGTATGGCTTTGAATGGTAAGACGTCTGAACCTACACATGTCTATGCCAGAACAATCTGACCTGTGGTTGATACTGTTATGCCTATAGTCTGAAAGATAGGGCACACTACCATGCTACATGGGACCAAAATGTTAAGCAAATATCAGCACAGTCTGTGCAGATGTGTAATGTATACAGTCATGTCACTCTCCCATAGTACCATAGAAATGCAGTAATATGTTCCTAGACTTAAGCAGCATCTAGATGTCACCCAGCGTAATGGCACAATAGTAACAGAAAACAATTGTCAGTAACACCCACGGTCAAGTCACTGGTGCTATCTCAAGGGTGTCTCCTGCCGGCAGCCTGTGAACATATGATCATCAGAATGCACTGCCCTGCTACAGATGGCTTGCAACTGTCACACCTGGCCACCAGGCCTCTGGCAAATGCCACAGTGCAATTTAGGGAGTGTCATGGGGTCCACAACACCAACATAACACAGTCCACATAATGCAAAGAAAGGCCATGCTGACAACTGCTAGGAGCAATCCTGCAAGCCTCAGGCAGCCAGAAATATGGACAAAGCCATGAATAATGGGGTGATGAAGGTCCAAAGAGAAGGAAACCTGTGAAATACTGCTCTAATAATGTTATAAAGTTGATGGAATGATTTGTAGTAGCATGGAATGTGTTATGGGTACAAAGTTTGAAACTGCAATGTCAACTCTCTGTAATATCTGACTTCAATCCTGAGTGACTTGCAAAACCCTTGTGCTGGAAAACCACACTTGTCTCGGTAACCAACAAGATATATGAGTCATGGATGTGGACATTCTGTGATACTCCATACAGTCAACAGTCAGGGCTCGGAGTGTTAACATGGGAATGCACCCACTGCAGGCAGGCCTAACCCTGGAAGATGGTGACATGTCCGCACCCACAGAACCCTGGGCCACAGCCATGAGGAGTAAAACACTCCTCCCTGATTACTCATCCTATGCAACATCCTGACCCCAACATGTGGCCATCCAAGCAAAATGAGGTGGGTCATAATATATGTGTGACAAGCATACACCTCCAGGCTGGTCAAACAGTCTGACACACATACAAGACCCTCTAAGTGCAGTCAGCCATGGAGGAGAGCCCAATGCAAAGTACTGGTAGCTATAGCCAAACATATCTGTCCAGGACACCCCCCCCACTTACTCTACCCACTACAAATATATCTGGAGTCTGCCTGTCACCCTGATTGTGTCTGATTTATATTACCCAACTGTGGATTGGAAATCAGACCAGGCTAGAACATAAATGCACAGAGATTCCACCATTATAATATATCCAAAGGTGCTGGACCATTTCCACAGCAACAGCAGTCAATTGCTTGTAGGCACACCAATCAACAGGCTGGATAGTACAAGAATGTGTAGCAGCTGGCCCATAAACCTTGTGTGTGCATCATCCATCCTGTATTCATCTGGTAAAACACTGTAATGATTTGAGGAGGTATGTCTCCAGGTACAGAAACAGTACATGGCAGTGTCAAATGCCATATATGATAGATGTCTGCTAAAACCAGCCCTGTAACCCATGCAACCCATACATTACTGAGAGAAATTGTCACAATCATTGTATGGCCCATTGTCCCCACATTTTAATAGGCTATCTCCAGATATCCTGCATCAATAGGTTGACAGGTATGGCTGCAGCACAAAACAAACAAGACTGGAGTATAACAATCCCTGGAATGGAGTCCCACATGTACTATAGAAGGACACACTGGGCATGCTCATGCACTTAGATAAATGTCAGTAGGATCTAGGAATGAACAGGCCTTCTCCACCCAGTGCACTTTCCATTGCCCCACCTTAGCAGTCCTGAAGATGTCTGTCACCATAGCAGTCACTTTTGTTAGGCCAAGCCCCATAAGCTGTGTAGCGCATGTGATAACTGCATAACAAGATAGTACAAGTAACTGGTTAGATAGGATGTCTAATCTCACTCCTGGCAAATGTAAACGTGTGTGTGTGTGTGTGTGTGTGTGTGTATGTGTGTGTGTGTGTGTGTGTGTGTGTGTGTGTGTGTGTGTGTGTGTGTGTGTGTGTGTGTGTGTGTGTGTGTGTGTGTGTGTGTATGTGTGTGTTTGTGTGTGTATGTTTTCACAACCAAAAGCTTTTGGGTCCATTCAAACCCAGTACACCTCCACTCCCCCCCACTTTAGCAGCCCTGTAGATATCAGTCATCTTAGTAGTGCCTTCCATCAGCCCTCAGCCCCATGAGCTCCTTGCTGTGTGCAATAACCCATCCCTCCTTTAAATTTGTGTTTGAAGACTCCTCCAGGGTCTATCTCATTTGCTCGCTCATCCGAGAACAGTGAGATCATATTTTGACTTCAGACACCAGTCCCATCTGTTCAGCTGTATCCCAGCTCTATCCCAGTGTAGTGTCACTAACTCATTCTACCTAATACAGAGAGAACATTTGAGAAGAGCAAGCCACTTAGGTCCTTAACCTTGAATTATCTGCTATTTCTCCTTTCTCCCTTTCCACTTTACAAAAAAAAAATCTAAGCTTGTTTCCTGCCTTTCCTTCAAATAGTCTAGTCCAGATAGAGATTTGGGGTATCTAGGACTGTTTGTATGCTTCTGAGCCCCCCAAGCCTTATGGTGTTAGAGGGAAACCTTCTAGCTTATTAGTGGGAGTGGTAAGCACTAGGTAGCCTATTTACCGCAAGAGTGGTTTCTGGCCCAAAAATTGTAGTTTATTGACTGTTTGGGCAGTTTTTCCATCTCTTTCAATGTTCTGGTTTAAAAGCTCTCATTTGTGCTTGTTTCCCAACTTTCCTGTAACTAGTCTAGTCCAGATACAGAACTGTTGCATCCAGGACCGTTTGTAAGCTTCTGAGCCTACCCCAAACCTGTATGTGTTGGAGGGAAGCCTTCTAGCTTATCAGTGGGAGTGGTAAGCACTAGGTAGCCTATCTATCACAAGAGGAGCTGTTTCGGGACCAGAAATTGTAGTTTATTGGCCGCTTGGGAAGTCTTTCCATCACTTTCAACTTTCTGTTTAAATCCCACGTTTGCACTTGTTTCCTGCCTTTCCTGTAACCAGTTTAGTCCAGATATAGAATTGCTGTATCCAGGACTGTTTGCAAGCTTTTGAGCCCACCCCCCCAAGCCTGTCTCTGTTGGAGGGAAACCTTCTAGCTTATCAGTGAGAGTGGTAATCACCAGGTAGCATATCTACCACAAGAGTGGCTTCTGGCCCAGAAATTGTAGCTTATTGGCCATTTGGGCAGTTTTCCATCTCTTTCTACTTTCTGGTTTAAAAGCTCACATCTGTCCTTGTCTCCAACCTTTCCTGTAACTAGTCTAGTACAGATACAGATTTGCTGTATCCAGGACTGTTTGTAAACTTCTGAGCTCTCCAAGCCTTTCTGTGTCAGAGGGAATCCTTCCAGCTTATCAGTGGGAGTAGTAAGCACTAGATAGCCTATCTACCACAAGAGGAGTGGTTTCTGGCCCACAAATTGTAGTTCAATGGCTGCTTGGACAGTTATTTCCATCTATTTCAACTTTCTGATTTAAAATCCCACATTTGCACTTGTTTCCCATCTTTCCTATAACTAGTCTAGTCCAGATACAGATTTGCTGTATCCAGGACTGTTTGTAAGTTTCTGAGCCTCCCAAGCCTTTCTGTGTCAAAGAGAAGCCCTCTAGCTTGTCAGTGGGAGAGGTAAGCACTAGGTAGCCTATCTACCACAAGAGAAGTGGTTTTTGGCCCTGAAATTGTAGTTTATTGGCCGTTTGGACAGATTTTCCATCTCTTTCAACTTTCTGTTTAAAAGCCCATGTTTGCGCTTGTTTTCCACCTTTCCTGTAACTAGTCTAGTCCAGATACAGAATTGCTGTATCCAGGACTGTTTGCAAGCTTTTGAGCCCCCCCCCAAGCCTGTCTCTGCTGGAGGGAAGCCTTTTAGCTTATCAGTGGGAGTGGTAATCACTAGGTAGCCTATCTACCACAAGAGTGGCTTCTGGCCCAGAAATTGTAGTTTATTGGCCATTTGGGCAGATTTTCCATCTCTTTCTACTTTCTGGTTTAAAAGCCCAAGTCTGTGCTTGTTTCCTGCCTTTCCTATAACTAGTCTAGTCCAGATGCAGATTCACTGTATCCAGGACTGTAAGCTTCTGAGCCCCGCCCCAAGCCTTTCTGTGTCAGAGGGCCACCTTCTAGCTTATCAGTTGGAGTGATGAGCACTAGGTAGCCTATCTACCACAAGAGGAGTGGTTTCTGGCCCAGAAATTGTAGTTCAATGGCTGCTTGGAAAGTTTTTTCCATCTATTTCAATGTTATGATTTAAAAGCCAACATTTGCACTTGTTTCCCACCTTTCCCATAACTAGTCTAGTCCAGATACAGATTTGCTGTATCCAAGACTGTTTGTAAGCTTCTGAGCCCCCAAAAGCCTTTCTGTGTCAGAGGGAAGGCTTCTAGCTTATCAGTGGGAGTGGTAAGCAGTAGGTAGCCTACCTACCACAAGTGTGGTTTCTGACCTAGAAATTGTAGTTTATTGGCCGTTTAGGCAGTTTTTTCATCTCTTTCTACTTTCTTATATAAAAGCCCATGTTTGCACATGTTTCCTGGCTTTCCTGTAACTAATCTAGACCGGACACAGATTTTCTGTATCTAGGACTGTTTGTAAGTTTCTGAGCCCCCCAAGTCTTTCTGTGTTGAAGGGAAGCCTTCTGGCTTATCAGTGAGAGTGGTAAGCAATATGTAGTCTATCTACCATAAGAGGAGTGGTTTCTGGCCCAAAAAAATTGTAGTTCAATGGCTGCTTGGACAGTTTTTTCCATCTATTTCAACTTTCTGATTTAAAATCCCACATTTGCACATGTTTCCCACCTTTCCCATAACTAGTCTAGTCCAGATACAGATTTGCTGTATCCAAGACTGTTTCTAAGTTTCTGAGCCTCCCAAGCCTTTCTGTGTCAAAGGGAAGCCCTCTAGCATGTCAGTGGGAGAGGAACGCACTAGGTAGCCTATCTACCACAAGAGGAGTGGTTTCTGGCCCTGAAAGTGTAGTTTATTAGCCATTTGGGCAGTTTTTCCATCTCTTTCAACTTTCTGTTTAAAAGCCCATGTTTGCGTTTGTTTTCCACCTTTCCTATTACTAGTCTAGTCCAGATACAGGATTGCTGTATCCAGGACTGTTTGCAAGCTTTTGAACCCCCCCCAAGCCTGTCTCTGCTGGAGGGAAGCCTTCTAGCTTATCAGTGGGAGTGGTAAGCACTAGGTAGCCTATCTACCACAAGAGGAGTGGTTTCTGGCCCAGAAATTGTAGTTCAATAGCCGCTTGGACAGTTTTTTTCCATCTATTTCAACTTTCTGATTTAAAAGCCCACATTTGCACTTGTTTCCCACCTTTCCTATAACTAGTCTAGCCCAGATACAGATTTGCTGTATTCAGGACTGTTTGTAAGCTTCTGAGCCCCCAAGCCTTCCTGTGTCAGAGGAAAGGCTTCTAGCTTATCAGTGGGAGTGGTAAGCAGTAGGTAGCTTATCTACCACAAGTGTGTTTTCTGACTTAGAAATTGTAGTTTATTGGCCATTTAGGCAGTGTTTTCATCTATTTCTACTTTCTTATATAAAAGCCCATGTTTGCACTTGTTTCCCACCTTTCCTGTAACTAGTCTAGACCAGATACAGATTTGAGGTATCCAGGACTGTTTTTAAGTATCTGAGCCCCACCACCTCCAAGCCTTTCTGTGTTTGGGGGGAGCTTTCTAGCTTATCAGTGGGAGTGGTAAGCACTAGGTAGCCTATCTACTACAAGAGGAGTCGTTTCTGGCCCAAACAATTGTAGTTCAATGGCCGCTTGGACATTTTTTTACATCTATTTCAACTTTATGATTTAAAATCCCACATTAGCACTTCTTTCCCACCTTTCCCATAACTAGTCTAGTCTAGAAACAGATTTGCTGTATCCAGGACTGTTTGTAAGTTTCTGAGCTCCCCAAGCCTTTCTGTGTCAAAAGGAAGCCCTCTAGCTTGTCAGTGGGAGAGGTAAGCACTAGGTAGCCTATCTACCACAAGAGGAGTGGTTTCTGGCCCTGAAATTGTAGTTTATTGGCCGTTTGGGCAGTTTTTCCATCTCTTTCAACTTTCTGTTTAAAGCCCATGTTTGCGCTTGTTTTCTACCTTTTCTGTAACTAGTCTAGTCCAGATACAGAATTGCTGTATCTTGGACTGCTTGCAAGCTTTTGAGCCCCCCCCCCCAAGCCTGTCTCTGTTGGAGGGAAGCCTTCTAGCTTATCTGTTGGAGTGGTAAGCACTAGGTAGCCTATCTACCACAAGAGTGGCTACTGGCCCAGAAATTGTTCTTTATTGGCCATTTGGGCAGATTTTCCATGTCTTTCTACTTTCTGGTTTAAATGCCCAAGTCTGGCTTATTTCCTGCCTTTCCTGTATCTAGTCAGGTCCAGATGCAGATTTACTGTATCCAGGACTTTAAGCTTCTGAGTCTCCCACCCCCAAGCCTTTCTGTGTCAGAGGGAAGCCTTCTAGCTTATCAGTGGGAGTGGTAAACACTAGGTAGCTTATCTATCACTAGAGGAGTGGTTTCTAGACCAGTAATTGTAGTTTATTGGCCATTTAGGCTGTTTTTTCACATCTTTCTACTTTCTTATATAAAAGCCCATGTTTGCACTTGTTTCCCAGCTTTCCTGTAACTAGTCTAGACCAAATACAGATTTGCTGTATCCAGGACTGTTTGTAAGTTTCTGAGCCTCCCAACTCTTTCTGTGTTGGAGGGAAGACTTCTAGCTTATCAGTGGAAGTGGTAAGCACTAGGTAGTCTATCTACTACAAGAGGAGTGGTTTCTCTGCCAGAAATTGTAGTTCATTGGCTGCTTGGACAGTTTTTTCCATCTATTTCAACTTTCTGATTTACAATCCTGCATTCACACTTGTTTCACACCCTTCCTATAACTAGTCTAGTCCAGATACAGATTTGCTGTATCCAGGACTGTTTGTAAGTTTCTGAGCCCCCCAAGCCTTTCTGTGTCAAAGGGAAGCCCTCTAGCTTGTCAGTGGGAGAGGTAAGCACTAGGTAGCTTATCTACCACAAGAGAAGTGGTTTTTGGCCCTGAAATTGTAGTTTATTGGCCGTTTGGACAGTTTTTCCATCTCTTTCAACTTTCTGTTTAAAAGCCCATGTTTGCGCTTGTTTTCCACCTTTCCTGTAACTAGTCTAGTCCAGATACAGAATTTCTGTATCCAGGACTGTTTGCAAGCTTTTGAGCCCCCCCCCCCAAGCATGCCTCTGTTGGAGGGAAGCCTTCTAGCTTATCAGTGGGAGTGGTAATCACTAGGTAGCCTATCTACCACAAGAGTGGCTTCTCGCCCAGAAATTGTAGTTTATTGGCCATTTGGGCAGATTTTCCTTCTCTTTCTACTTTCTGGTTTAAAAGCCCAAGTCTGTGCTTGTTTCCTGCCTTTCCTATAACTAGTCTAGTCCAGATGCAGATTTACTGTATCCAGGACTGTAAGCTTCTGAGCCCCACCCCAAGCCTTTCTGTGTCAGCCTTCTAGCTTATCAGTTGGAGTGATGAGCACTAGGTAGCCTATCTACCACAAGAGGAGTGGTTTCTGGCCCAGAAATTGTAGTTCAATGGCTTCTTGGAAAGTTTTTTCCATCTATTTCAATGTTATGATTTAAAAGCCCACATTTGCATCTGTTTCCCACCTTTCCTATAACTAGTCTAGTCCAGATACAGATTTGCTGTATCCAAGACTGCTTGTAAGTTTCTGAGCCCCCAAAGCCTTTCTGTGTCAGAGGGAAGGCTTCTAGCTTATCAGTGGGAGTGGTATGCAGTACTCTTTCTACTTTCTTATATAAATTCCCATGTTTGCACTTATTTCCCGGCTTTCCTGTAACTAATCTAGACCAGATACAGATTTGCTGTATCTAGGACTGTTTGTAAGTTTCTGAGTCCCCCAAGTCTTTCTGTGTTGAAGGGAAGCCTTCTGGCTTATCAGTGGGAGTGGTAAGCACTATGTAGCTTATCTACCACAAGAGGAGTGGTTTCTGGCCCAAAAATTATAGTTCAATGGCTGCTTGGACAGTTTTTTACATCTATTTCAACTTTCTGATTTAAAATACCACATTTGGACATGTTTCCCACCTTTCCCATAACTAGTCTAGTCCAGATACAGATTTGCTGTATCCAGGACTGTTTCTAAGTTTCCTGAGCCTCCCAAGCCTTTCTGTGTCAAAGGGAAGCCCTCTAGCTTGTCAGTGGGAGAGGTAAGCACTAGGTAGCCTATCTACCACAAGAGGAGTGGTTTCTGGCCATGAAATTGTAGTTTATTAGCCGTTTGGGCAGTTTTTCCATCGCTTTCAACTTTCTGTTTAAAAGCCCATGTTTGTGCTTGTTTTCCACCTTACCTGTAACTAGTCTAGTCCAGATACAGGATTGCTGTATCCAGGGCTGTTTGCAAGCTTTTGAACCCCCCCCCCCAAGCCTGTCTCTGCTGGAGGGAAGCCTTCTAGCTTATCAGTGGGAGTGGTAAGCACTAGGTAGCCTATCTACCACAAGAGTGGCTACTGGCCCAGAAATTGTAGTTTATTGGCCATTTGGGCAGATTTTCCATCTCTTTCTACTTTCTGGTTTAAAAGCCTAAGTCTGCGCGTGTTTCCTGCCTTTCCTATAACTAGTCTAGTCCAGATGCAGATTTACTGTATCCAGGACTGTAAGCTTCTGAGCCCCCCCCCCAAGCCTTTCTGTGTCAGAGGGAAGCCTTCTAGCTTATTAGTGTGAGTGGTAAGCACTAGGTAGCCAATCTACCACAAGAGGAGTGGTTTCTGGCCCAGAAATTGTAGTTCAATAGCCGCTTGGACAGTTTTTTTCCATCTATTTCAACTTTCTGATTTAAAAGCCCACATTTGCACTTGTTTCCCACCTTTCCTATAACTAGTCTAGCCCAGATATGGATTTGCTGTATCCAGGACTGTTTGTAAGCTTCTGAGCCCCCAAGCCTTTCTGTGTCAGAGGAAAGGCTTCTAGATTATCAGTGGGAGTGGTAAGCAGTAGGTAGCTTATCTACCACAAGTGTGGTTTCTGACTTAGAAATTGTAGTTTTTTGGCCATTTAGGCAGTGTTTTCATCTCTTTCTACTTTCTTATATAAAAGCCCATGTTTGCACTTGTTTCCCAGCTTTCCTGTAACTAGTCTAGACCAGATACAGATTTGAGGTATCCAGGACTGTTTTTAAGTATTTGAGCCCCCACCAAGTCTTTCTTTGTTGGGGGGAAGCCTCCTAGCTTATCAGTGGGAGTGGTAAGCACTAGGTAGCCTATCTACCACAAGAAGAGTCATTTCTGGCCCAAAAAATTGTAGTTCAATGGCCGCTTGGACAGTTTTTTCCATCTATTTCAACTTTATGATTTAAAATCCCACATTTACACTTCTTTCCCACCTTTTACATAACTAGTCTAGTCTAGTAACAGATTTGCTGTATCCAGGACTGTTTGTAAGTTTCTGAGCTCCCTAAGCCTTTCTGTGTCAAAAGGAAGCCCTCCAGCTTGTCAGTCGGAGAGGTAAGCACTAGGTAGCCTATCTACCACAAGAGGAGTGGTTTCTGGCCCTGAAATTGTAGTTTATTGGCCATTTGGGCAGTTTTTCCATCTCTTTCAACTTTCTGTTTAAAGCCCATGTTTGCGCTTGTTTTCCACCTTTCCTGTAACTAGTCTAGTCCAGATACAGAATTGCTGTATCTACGACTGCTTGCAAGCTTTTGACCCCCCCCCAAGCCTGTCTCTGTTTGAGGGAAGCCTTCTAGCTTATCAGTGGGAGTGGTAAGCACAAGGTAGCCTATCTACCACAAGAGTGGCTACCGGCCCAGAAATTGTAGTTTATTGGCCATTTGGGCAGATTTTCCATCTCTTTCTACTTTCTGGTTTAAAAGCCTAAGTCTGCACTTGTTTCCTGCCTTTCCTATAACTAGTCTAGTCCAGATGCAGATTTACTGTATCCAGGACTGTAAGCTTCTGAGCCCCCCCTCCCAAGCCTTTCTGTGTCAGAGGGAAGCCTTCTAGCTTATCAGTGCGAGTGGTAAGCATTAGGTAGCCTATCTACCACAAGAGGAGTGGTTTCTGGCCCAGAAATTGTAGTTCAATAGCCGCTTGGACAGTTTTTTTCCATCTATTTCAACTTTCTGATTTAAAAGGCCACATTTGCACTTGTTTCCCACCTTTCCTATAACTAGTCTAGCCCAGATACAGATTTGCTGTATCCAGGACTGTTTGTAAGCTTCTGAGCCCCCAAGCCTTTCTGTGTCAGAGGAAAGGCTTCTAGCTTATCAGTGGGAGTGGTAAGCAGTAGGTAGCTAATCTACCACAAGTGTGGTTTCTGACTTAGAAATTGTAGTTTATTGGCCATTTAGGCAGTGTTTGCATCTCTTTCTACTTTCTTATATAAAAGCCCATGTTTGCACTTGTTTCCCAGCTTTCCTGTAACTAGTCTAGACCAGATACAGATCTGAGGTATCCAGGACTGTTTTTAAGTATCTGAGCCCCCCCCCCTCCAAGTCTTTCTGTGTTGTGGTGAAGCCTTCTAGCTTATCAGTGGGAGTGGTAAGCACTAGGTAGCCTATCTACCAAAAGAGGAGTCGTTTCTGGCCCAAAAAATTGTACTTCAATGGCCGCTTGGACAGTTTTTTCCATCTATTTCAACTTTATGATTTAAAATCCCACATTTGCACTTCTTTCCCACCTTTCCCATAACTAGTCTAGTCTAGATACAGATTTGCTGTATCCAGGACTGTTTGTAAGTTTCTGAGCTCCCCAAGCCTTTCTGTATCAAAAGGAAGCCGTCTAGCTTGTCAGTGGGAGAGGTAAGCACTAGGTAGCCTATCTACCACAAGAGGAGTGGTTTCTGGCCCTGAAATTGTGGTTTATTGGCCATTTGGGCAGTTTTTCCATCTCTTTCAACTTTCTGTTTAAAGCCCATGTTTGCACTTGTTTTCCACCTTTCCTGTAACTAGTCTAGTCCAGATACAGAATTGCTGAATCTAGGACTGCTTGCAAGCTTTTGAGCCCCCCCCCCAAGCCTGTCTCTGTTGGAGGGAAGCCTTCTAACTTATCAGTGGGAATGGTAAGCAGTAGGTAGCCTATCTACCACAAGACTGACTACTGGCCCAGCAATTGTTCTTTATTGGCCATTTGGGCAGATTTTCCATCTATTTCTACTTTCTAGTTTAAATGCACAAGTATGGCTTGTTTACTGCTTTTCCTGTAACTAGTCAGGTCCAGATGCAGATTTACTGTATCCAGGACTTTTAGCTTCTGAGCCCCCCCCCCCCAGCCTTTCTGTGTCAGAGGGAAGCCTTCTAGCTTATCAGTGGGAGTGGTAAGCACTAGGTAGCTTATCTTCCACAAGAGGTTTCTGACCTAGAAATTGTAGTTTATTGGCCATTTAGGCAGTTTTTTCATCTCTTTCTACTTTCTTATATAAAAGCCCATGTTTGCACTTGTTTCCCGGCTTTCCTGTAACTAATCTAGACCTGATACAGATTTGCTGTATCTAGGACTGTTTGTAAGTTTCTGAGCCCCCCCCAAGTCTTTCTGTGTTGAAGGGAAGTCTTCTGGCTTATCAGTGGGAGTGTTAAGCACTATGTAGCCTATCTACCACAAGAGGAGTGGTTTCTGGACCAAAAATTGTAGTTCAATGGCTGCTTGGACAGTTTTTTCCATCTATTTCAAGTTTCTGATTTAAAATCCCACATTTGCACGTTTCCCACCTTTCCCATAACTAGTCTAGTCCAGATACAGATTTGCTGTATCCAGGACTGTTTCTAAGTTTCTGAGCCTCCCAAGCCTTTCTGTGTCAAAGGGAAGCCCTCTAGCTTGTCCGTGGGAAAGGTAAGCACTAGGTAGCCTATCTACCACAAGAGGAGTGGTTTCTGGCCCTAAAATTGTAGTTTATTAGCCGTTTGGGCAGTTTTTCCATCTATTTCAACTTTCTGTTTAAAAGCCCATGTTTGCACGTGTTTTCCACCTCTCCTGTAACTAGTCTAGTCCAGATACAGGATTGCTGTATCCAGGACTGTTTGCAAGCTTTTGAACCCCCCCCCCCAAGCCTGTCTCTGCTGGAGGGAAGCCTTCTAGCTTATCAGTGGGAGTGGTAAGCACTAGGTAGCATATCTACCATAAGAGTGGCTACTGGCCCAGAAATTGTAGTTTATTGGCCATTTGGGCAGATTTTCCATCTCTTTCTACTTTCTGGTTTAAAAGCCTAAGTCTGCACTTGTTTCCTGCCTTTCCTATAACTAGTCTAGTCCAGATGCAGATATAATGTATCCAGGACTGTAAGCTTCTGAGCCCCCCAAGCCTTTCTGTGTCAGAGGGAAGCCTTCTAGATTATCAGTGTCAGTGGTAAGCACTAGGTAGCCAATCTACCACAAGAGGGGTGGTTTCTGGCCCAGAAATTGTAGTTCAATAGCCGCTTGGATAGTTTTTTTCCATCTATTTCAACTTTCTGATTTAAAAGCCCACATTTGCACTTGTTTCCCACCTTTCCTATAACTAGTCTAGCCCAGATACAGATTTGCTGTATCCAGGACTGTTTGTAAGCTTCTGAGCCCCCAAGCCTTTCTGTGTCAGAGGAAAGGCTTCTAGATTATCAGTGGGAGTGGTAAGCAGTAGGTAGCTTATCTACCACAAGTGTGGTTTCTGACTTAGAAATTGTAGTATATTGGCCATTTAGACAGTGTTTTCATCTCTTTCTACTTTCTTATATAAAAGCCCATGTTTGCACTTGTTTCCCAGCTTTCCTGTAACTAGTCTAGACCAGATACAGATTTGTGGTATCCAAGAGACTGTTTTTAAGTATCTGAGCCCCCCCCCCAAGTTTTTCTGTGTTGGGGGAAGCCTTCTAGCTTATCAGTGGGAGTGGTAAGAACTAGGTAGCCTATCTACCACAAGAGGAGTCGTTTCTGACCCAAAAAATTGTAGTTCAATGGCCGCTTGGACAGTTTTTACCGTCTATTTCAACTTTATGATTTAAAATCTCACATTTGCACTTCTTTCCCACCTTTCCCATAACTAGTCTAGTGTAGATACAGATTTGCTGTATCCAGGACTGTTTGTAAGTTTCTGAGCTCCCCAAGCCTTTCTGTGCCAAAAGGAAGCCCTCTAGCTTGTCAGTGGGAGAGGTAAGCACTAGGTAGCCTATCTACCACAAGAGGAATGGTTTCTGGCCCTGAAATTGTAGTTTATTGGCCATTTGGGCAGTTTTTCCATCTCTTTCAACTTTCTGTTTAAAGCCCATGTTTGCGCTTGTTTTCCACATTTCCTGTAACTAGTCTCATCCAGATACAGAATTGCTGTATCTAGGACTGCTTGCATGCTTTTGAGCTCCCCCCCAAGCCTGTCTCTGTTTGAGGGAAGCCTTCTAGCTTATCAGTGGGAGTGGTAAGCACTAGGTAGCCTATCTACCACAAGAGTGGCTACTGGCCCAGAAATTGATCTTTATTGGCCATTTGGGCAGATTTTCCATCTCTTTCTACTTTCTGGTTTAAATGCATAAGTCTGGCTTGTTTACTGCCTTTCCTGTAACTAGTCAGGTCCAGATGCAGATTTACTGTATCCAGGACTTTAAGCTTCTGAGCCCCCCCCCCCAGCCTTTCTGTGTCAGAGGGAAGCCTTCTAGCTTATCAGTGGGAGTGGTAAGCACTAGGTAGCTTAAATACCACACGAGGAGTGGTTTCTAGACCACTAATTGTTGTTTATTGGCCATTTAGGCAGTTTTTTCACATCTTTCTACTTTCTTATATAAAAGCCCATGTTTGCACTTGTTTCCCGGCTTTCCTGTAACTAGTCTAGACCAGATACAGATTTGCTGTATCCAGGAGTGTTTGTAAGTTTCTGAGCCTCCCAAGTCTTTCTGTGTTGGAGGGAAGACTTCTAGCTTATCAGTGGAAGTGGTAAGCACTACGTAGCCTATCTACTTCAAGAGGATTGGTTTCTCTGCCAGAAATTGTAGTTCATTGGCTGCTTGGTCAGTTTTTTCCATCTATTTCAACTTTCTGATTTACAATCCTGCATTCACACTTGTTTCACACCCTTCCTATAACTAGTCTAGTCCAGATACAGATTTGCTGTATCCAGGACTGTTTGTAAGCTTCTGAGCCCCCAAGCCTGTCTGTGTCAAAGGGAAGCGTTCTAGGTTATCAGTGGGAGTGGTAAGCACTAGGTAGCCTATTTACCACAAGAGGAGTAATTTATGGCACCAAAATTGTAGTTTATTGCCCATTTGGGCAGTCTTTCCATCTCTTTCAAATTTCTATCTAAAAGCCCACATTTGTGCTTGTTTCCCACCTTTCCTGTAACTAGTCTAGTCCAGATAAAGATTTACTGTATCCAGGATTGTTTGTAAGCTTCTGAGCACTGTCAAAGTCTGCTCTTCAACTTTTCCCTTAGATCTGCTAGTTCTCTCCTCTACTGTACGTTTACTACCTTATTAGTCTAGCACTTTACCAGACTTCTTGTAGCAATTATTGTTGCACACAAAAGTGCTACCATCACTAAATGTTCTACAAGGAAACAGCTCCCATACTTATTATTAATTCCACCTATACATGCATGTCTAAAAGTCAGTTCCCTGTGCTTTCTCCTGTTAACCTGGTGAAATGGGCATCCTGAGGCAATGTAGCAACTGCCTCAAGTACACAGACAACCCTTTCCTCTTACCTCTCAACCCTCAGACTTGCGTGAGATGCACTTATATATCCAAATTGGAAGCCACGCACTCTCCAGCCAAGACCGGAATAGCTGGCCAAGAAGAGAAGGTGAACACTTGCACCACACCACATGGAACACATAGCCCTCCAGAACAGACACCAACATTGCCATAACATAAAAACACAAATCACACACACCCCTTTATGGAGACTTTCAATAAAAATCTATCCAAACAGCAGAGACATCAAAGGCAGAAACACACTCAACCACCACAACATAATACTAATCACAAGACACATAACTCTCCTAAACAGTGTGCCACTCAACCAAAGCTCCTAAGGCAAAACAGCATTCCCAGCATGCTAGTCAGAGGTGACTTGATAATGAGGCACACAGATGTCCTACTCACTAGGTTGGATAAAGAGAAAGTGACAGTCAGCTGCCTGTCAGTTGCAAGGATCCGCCACATAATGCATGCACTCAGGTCCCTCAACAACTCTGTCATTGTACATGTGGGTGTGAATGACCTGAGATGTACCTCACTGGACTACATGAAAAGAGATATGGAGAAGCTCTCAGATTATGTAGCCCAGGTGGGTATGAATCTAGCCCTGAGCAGCATCCTACCATCACCTAGAATGATACCACAGTTCAAGCAGAAAATGATTGAGTTCGACAATTGGTTAAGTTTCTGGTATCATTCTTAGGGGATCCATTATCTGTCTGCATGGGATGACATGATTAACAGACTTAGATGCTTTGTCAGAGATGGCCTGTATCTGTCATCCCTGGGCTTCTGTATACTGGCCAAGGATGACATGATTGACAGACTTAGATGCTTTGTCAGAGATGGCCTGTATCTGTCATCCCTGGCCTTCTATATACTGGCCAAGACTCTTGCCACCCCTATAGTGCCTTTTTTAGGTGGTGTTCAAAAGACCAAATTACCACCATAACAGCTAGAAACAAATGCAATCTGAGGGTCATACTTCTCAACGCTAGAAGTCTAAATTTCAAAATGCACTCGCTAGAAGCACTCCTTAAAATTAAGATCATTGACATTTGAGTGGTAACAGAGACCTGGTTCAAGGCAGCAGAAAGCATCCCTGCACTACCAGGCTATAACTCATTCCACACCTTTCAGCCCCAGAACTTGGACCGAAGCTCGAAAGGCGGTGGTGTTTCCATATTTATAAAGGATGCACAAAACTCAAGACTGGTAGCCCAACATAATGCATCAGAGATACTTCAGGTGCAGCTAACATTGTGTAAGACAGCGATTCAGGTCGTAGCCTGCTATATGTCCCTAACCATGTCCCAAGACTCACAGTCCATGTTCCTAAGCACCCAAAAGAATATTAGGGTCCAACCTAACACTCATACTGGGTGACTTCAACTACCCCTCTATTAACTGGAAAACCTACTCATGTACCAATACACTTGCTCAACTTTTCCTGGAATTTATTAATTCCAATGCCCTGGACCAGCTCATTTTTACCCCCACTAGAGGTAGCAACATCCTTGACCTGGTCATTGCTAACATGGGTGACTGTTGCTCTACACCAATAGTCAACTCCTCCCTGGTTAGATCCGACCACAAACTAATCATCTTGGAAATCCACATCCTTCCCAACCCCCACCCCCCCCCGCAAAGGTAACCACCATGAAAAACTTCTCCAAAACTAACTTTGGGTTCCTAAAAACAGAAGTGGCTAACTTCACGACACCCATGCAAACGGAGAATAGTTGCATGACTGCCGAATCATACACCAATGCTCTTTACAAACATGTACACAAATGCATGGATCTCACCATACCCAATAGAACCAAGACACTCTCCTCCAAAAATAGGAAGTCAATCTGGTGGCCCCCTGCCATAAATAAACTCTATGACAGAAGGAGGAAACTGATGCGGAATAAGGTTAAGTCCCAACACTGGAAAAACTCCCTTATCAGCCTCAACAAAAAGTTGAGCTCCCTCATCAAATCCTCAAAAGATAGCTATGAAAACAGAATTGTAGCAGATAGTAAAGACAATCACAAGGCCTACAATAGTTATGAAAAGAATCTCCATGGTAATACCCAAGTTTGCTCTGAGCTACAGCACAATGGTACCTCCTATACCAAGCCAAAAGGCATTGCCAATATAATGGATGACAGATTCAGTGCCAACTTTACCCCTCTCTCCCCTCCCAAATGACCTATCACATTAACAGTATATTGCCAGGCACCCATCATTACTGTTGCACAGGCTAAAACAGCAAGCAGTGTCTAAGGCCAAGAATACAGCTTCTATGGGACCTGACAATATCCCTGGCTGTGTTCTACATGAACTACAGAGTGAAATGGCAGGTCACCTGTGTTCCCTTTTCAGTCACAGCCTCACCTCAGGCTTTGTCCTTACCAAATGGCACACTGTTATAGTCATCCCTTTCCATAAAGGAGGAGTGACTACAGACCCTGGGAACTATTGCCCCATTAACCTAACAAGTCTGATATGCAAAGCTATGGAATGCATCATCATGGACCTAAGAAACAAAGATATAGGGAATCTCCAAACTCTGGATGCCACATAGTTTGGTTTTGCGAAGGGGAGATCATGCCTGCTCAAATTGGTTGCCTTCTTTGAGTCAGTCACCAGAGTTGTGGATGAAGGCAAGGTGGTTCACACAGCCTACCTTGATCTGGCCAAGGCCTTTGATACCATTTCCTGCTCAGGAATCATAGAAAAACTCAGTAAGCTAGGCATCAACCCCTATATCACTAGGTGGTTTACAAACTGGCTCACAGATAGAACCCACAGTGTGAAAGTAGATGACTCCCAGTCAGACTGCCAACGAGTCATGATTGGAGTCCCACAAGGTTCAGTTGTGGGTTCTCTCCCATTTGGTATATATTTCTCTGAAGTCCAGGCCAACACGAAGGGATTCTGGCTGACAAAGTTCACAGATGATTGCAAGTTGGGAGCTATTGTTATTATCTCCCCAAGTGATGTTCACATCCTACATAAAGACCTCACTGAGACAAATGACTGGTGTCAGAACCATGGTCTTAAGCTCAATGCCAAAAACTGTGTTGTCATCCCTTTTGGGAAAAACCTGGTTCCCATGAATTATCACATCGAAGGTAGTCCACTGAACACAGAAGGTGGAGATCTGGGAATACAGGTTTACAGCAAC
>NC_056743.1:1371209028-1371241528 GCF_019279795.1 Protopterus annectens
CATCTGTTTGTGGCCTTTAGTTCTCTTTGTGAGATACTTCTGTGGCCTTTCCAGCTGCTGCAGCTGTCTTGTGAGGTACATTCCAAAAGGGGCATTGTACTCTATAATGGGTCTAATGAGTGTCGAGTAGAGGGGAACAATGACCTCTTTTTTCCTGGATGAGAACCCTTTTGCGATGAGGTGTGCCATGTAGAAGGATTTCCTGACTATTGTAGCAATGGGATTATCAAAGGAGAGACTACTGTCCACCTGGGTCCCAAGGTCTCTTTTCACACATTCAGTGTTTAGAAGACTGCTGCCTTTGTGGTAGTTCATGGGTAGAGAGTTTTTACCAAAGGGGATAACAATGCACTTTTTGGCATTGAGCTTGAGGTCATGGCTCTGACACCAGGCGTCTGTCACAGTGAGGCCCCTCTGTAGGATGTCCACATCATTTGGGGACTTGACTATAGCTCCTAGTTTGCAGTCATCTGTGAACTTCATTAGCCAGAGGCCTTCTGTGTTAACCTGTACTTCAGAGAAGTATATACCAAACAGGAGAGGTCCCAGGACTGAACCCTGTGGTACTCCACTTGTCACTGGTTTGAAGTCAGATTTGGAGTCTGCAACTTTTACAGTGTGGGTTCTGTCAGTGAGCCAGTTGGCAACCCATCTTGTGACATAAGGATTTATACCTAGTCAGTGAGTTTAGCTATAATTCCAGAATGGGGTATGGTGTTGAAAGCCTTGGTGAGGTCAAGATAGGCTGTGTGAACCTCCTTACCCTTGTCTACGACTTTGGTGACTGCCTCAAAGAAGTTGACCAGGTTCAGGAAACAAGATCTGCCTTTCACAAACCTGAACTTTGTGAGGTCCAGAGTTTGGAGGTTACCAATGTATTTGTTTATGAATTCCATGATGATACGTTCCATGGCCTTGCAGATCAGGCTCATCAGGCTAATAGGGTGATAGTTCCCAGGATCAGTGGTGGCTCCCCCTTTGTGGAGTGGGATAACTGTTGCTATGCACCATTCAGTGGGCACAAAGCCTGACATGAGGCTATGATTAAACATGGTGCTTAGGTGGGGAGCCAGTTTGTTCTGAAGTTCATGTAAAATGCAGCCTGGGATGTTGTCCGGTCCCATAGATGCTGTGTTTTTGGCTTTAGAGAGTGCTGTTTTACCTGTGAAGTTGTGGTTACAGGGACTCTGCATTCTTCCTGTATAGATATGGGCCCTTTAGGGGGGTGAGAGTGGGGTAAAGTTAGTACTGAACCTATCTGCCAGGATGTTGGCAATATCAGTTGGTTCTGTAATTTTCGTGCCATTGTACTTTAACACAGAGCAGATCTGGGTGTTGCCATTGAGATTCTTGACATAGCTATAGAATGATTTGTGGTTGTCCTTAGAATCAGTGGCAATCTTATTACAATAGCTAGCTTTGGAGGGTCTTATAAGGGATCTCAGCTTCTTGCTGAGGCTGACCAGGGAGCTCCTCCACTCATGGGATTTTACTCTCTTTTGCAACAATTTCCTCCTTCTGTTCTACAGTTTGTTTAAGGCAGAGGACCACCAGATTGGCTTCCTTTTTGGAGGGTAGCATATTGGTTCTGTTTGGGATAGCATGAACCATGCACTCTTGTAAGTGCTTATAGAGTGCATTTGTGTAGGATTCAGCAGTCGTAACTGTATTGTTCATCTGCAATGGTGTCATGAAGTTCACCACTTCTGTCTTAGGAAGCATGAAATTGGCTTTGGAGAAATATTTTACCATGGTTTCCTTAATGGGGCTGGGGGCAGGATGTGGATATCTAGGGTGATTAGCTTATGGTCAGATCTGACCAACGAGGAGTTGACTTCAGGTGTGGAACACCAGTCACTCATGTTGCTAATGACTTGGTCTAGGATATTGTTGCCCCTGGTGAGGGTGTGAGTAAGTTGATCCAGGGCATTGGAATTTATGAATTCCAGAAAGCGCTGAGTGAAGGAGTTGGTAGATGAGTAGTTTTCCCAGTTAATGGTGGGGTAGTTGAAATCGCCCAAAATTATTGTGTTTGGTTGAACCCTAATATTTTCCAGTATATCAAGAAAAGAGGAGTGGGAATCCTGGGGCATGGTGGGGATCTGTAGCAAGCTACAATTTGGATTGCAGTTTTGCCCAAAGTTAGTTTCACTTGGATAACCTCGGCTGCATTATGCTGAGCAACTAGCCTGGAGGTCTGGATATCTTTAATGACTATGGACACATCTCCACGTTTGGTGTTCCGATCCAGGTTAGATGGCCGAAAAGTGTGGTATGAGTTATAGCCTGGAAATGCAGGGGTGTTCTTTGGAGCCTTGAACCAGGTCTCAGTCACTGCACAGACATTGCTGTTCTCCATTTTAAGGAGTGCCTCGAGTGAGTGCATTTTGAAATTTAGACTTCTAGCATTGAGTAGCATTACTCTCAATTTTTGCTTGCCTGTTCCTGTTATTGTGGGGAATTTGTCATTTGAACCTTGCCTTAAAAAGGCACTATAGGGCTGGCAAGACCCTTTGCCAGTATCCGGAATCCCAGAGGTGACAGGTGCAGGCCATCTCTGGCAAAGCATCGTGGTCTGTCGACCATGTTGTCCCAGGCAGACAGATACTGGATACCCTTAGAATAACACCAGAAGCTTATCCAATTGTTGAAGTCAATCATTTTATCCTTGTACTGCGGTATCATTCTGGGTGATGGTAGAATGCTGCTCAGGGCTAAGCTCATGGCAGGATGCTACTCAGAGCTAGGGTCATACCTGCCTGGGCTACAAGATCAGATAGTTCTTCCATGTCTCTTTTCATGTAGTCCAGGGAGATATGTCTCAGGTCATTCACACCAACATGGATAATCACAGATTTACATATTTACAGATATTACAAATATCACAGATAATTACATATTTGTAATTGTTGTGGAGTGACCTGAGTGCGTGGGTTATGTGGTGGATCCTGGTACCCGACAGGCAGCTGGCAGTGACCTTCTTCTTGTTTAGCTTGGTGAGTGGGACATCAGTGTGCTTGACTATAGAGCCACCTATGATGTTGGGTACGTTGTTTTGCCTTATGGACTGTGGTTGAGTGGCACACTGAGTCTGTGGCCTATGTGTCATTTGGGTTGTGTTGGTGGTGGGAGGTTGCTGCCATTTCTGCTTTGGAGATCTCTGTTGCTTGAGCAGATTATTATTGAGAGCCTCCGCGAATGTTTTTGTGTTTCTATGTGTGGATTTTGCTGGTGTAGGTTTAGTGGGACTATGTGATGAGTGTGGTGTGGTGCAAGTATTTACCTTCTCCTCTTGACTATGAAGTTCAGTCTTGGTTGGAGAGAACTTTACCTCCAGTTTGGCTAGATAAGTGCATCTCTCACAGGTTGTAGTGTTGAGTGGTAGGAGGAGAGGGCTGCCTGTGTACATGAGGCAATTGCTACATTGCCCCATGATGCCCAGATTCATCAGATAGACAGAGGAGAACACTGGGAGATGACCCTTGGACTTGCCTGAATAAATAAAAATTCCTCTAGACAAGAGAGTAAAGTGAGTACAAGAGCTGTTTTTCTCTAAGCAAGTAAGGAAAGTAAGTACCAAAACTGTTTTCCTCTAGGTAATGAGGAAGGGTGAGTGTTGTAGTAATTTGTAGTTTATTTATTGCTTACAACCAGTTCTGAACAAGTGCTGAGCACAGATAAGCAAATTCAAGTGCTAAAACTAAGAATCTGTATCTGTTAAATACCCACTGCATTACTTTATCAGTCCTGCTGATGTCATTCCCTTCATATGTTCACAAATGTGTAGTAGGTAATGGCCCATGAACTTTAACATGCCTAGCACATAGAAGGGCCCTGCCCTTGTGCCACCCGATGTTACGTCCCAGTGTCTGTATCAGGGAGAGCCACTGCAGTGATCCTTGGGTTGAATTGCCTATTACCCATCCACTCATGAAGTTTCTCTGGAACTAGGTCAGCTAGGTGTTCTGCATGACATGTATGGGAAGTGTATTCCAGGGCATGTGCAGCCTATTGGTGAGGGACCTGTCCAACCAGCATGATGTGATGATTGTGGTACTGAGGTAAAGGTCTCTACATTGTGTGGTGTGGATGGATTTATATGAAGCATTCCTAAACCAGCTGGGTCAGACATGGCTTTGTAAGTCAAGCACAGATAGCTGGCAATTAGGTCATATGACACAGAGAATAGCTTCGGTCAGCTGAGTCTGTCTGTGTAGGATGTGTGTCTAATGCCGAGGAACCCCTTTGTGAGGTGCTTCTGTGGCTTCCCCAGCTGTAGCAGGTCTAGTGAGGTACATGGCAAAGGGGCCATAATACTTGAGGAGTGGTCTAATGAGAGAATAGTAGACAGAGATCATTACCCCTGTCTTTCTGGATGAAAAACCCTTGGTAATGCAATCTGCCATATAGAAGGACTTCCTGACCACAGTGCAATATGGTGCTTGAAGGAGAAGTTGCTGCCAACCTGTGTCCCCAGATCTATTATAACACATACAGTGTTCATTAGGCTCCCATCGGTGTGGTACTTACTGGGAACTGAGTGTTTTACTAAGGGGGATGATTATGCATATTGTGGTATCAACTTCTGGGCATCATTTCCACACCACTCAGTGGTCTCAGTGAGACCTTTCTGTAGGATGTGTGCATCACCTGTGGAGTCAATGATAGCTCCCAGCTTGGAGTCCTCTATGAACATGGTCAGCCAGACTCACTCTGTGTTGGGCTGGACTCCTGAGAAGTAGATGCTTGACAGGACACTACCCAGTACTGATCCCTGTGTGACTCCACTTGTGACTGCTTGCCAGTCTGACCTGTAGTTTGCTACTGTCATACCTGTGTGTTCTGTGAACCAATTTGCAAAACAAACAGTGATATATATAGGTTGATGCCTAGTTTGTGGAGTTTATCAATAATCCCTCAGTGAGGGATGGTAACACAAGCTTTGGACAGATTGATGTAGGCTATATGTAGTGCCTTACTGTCATACACAGCCCTGGTGACTCAGTTAAAGATGTCAACCAGGTTGAGCAGGCATGATCTGCCATTCACAAAGCCAAACTGTGTGGGTCCAGAGTTAGAAAATCACCTATAGCTTGGTCAGTCATGTCCCTGATGATGTGGTCCACACCCCTACATTATGGACCTGTCAGGCTAAGGGGCCAATAATTCCCAGGTTCTGTAGATGCTACCCCTTTATGGAGAAGGATGACTGTAGCAGTGTGCCATGTTTGAGGGACAAAGCCTGAGGTGAGGCTGTGACTGACCAGCACTCACAGATTTGGTCAAAGGTCACTTTGTATGTCATGTAGAACACAGCCATGGGTATGTTGGTGTCCCATGGAAGCTGTATTCTTTCCTGTGGACAATGCAGGTCTAACTTGGCCTGCAGTACTGCTAGGTGCCTGCCATTCATCTGCCATTGTGATTGTATGCTTGTGGGGGTAGAGAGGGGTAAAGCTGACACTGAATGTGTTGCCAAGACTTTGGCCAATATCTATTGTCTCAGGATAGGTATTAGCATTGTGCAGTAATGCACAGCTCTTGTGTTTAATGCTGTGGAGGTTGCTGATGTAACTATCAAAGGCTTTTGTGATTGTTGTCAGTGTCTGCTGCATGTCTGCCTTCATATATGCCTGTAGGGAATTCCATGAGGAATCCCAAGTTGTGTTTGAGGCTAATAAGGGAGTTCAACAGTCATGGGACACCACCTTTCTCTGCAACAATGTCCTCCTTCTGTTGTATACTTTAGTAAGGGCAGGGGACCATCACATTGTCTCCCAGAGTTTGCAGGACAATGTCTGGGCTCTGTTGACTATGGCTAGTACGATGTATTTATGTGCCTGTTTGTACAGTGCATATGTGTATGATTTGACAGTCATGCAGCTATTTCCCATTGCCATGGGTGCAGTGAAGTCATCCACCCCTGTTTTTATGGCTGCAAAGTCAGCTTAGGAGAGGTCTTGCAAGGTGATTACTTTTGTGGGAGATGTGGCTGACATGTTGAGTTCCATGTTGATTACAGCATGTGTGGATCTCACCAGGTAGGGATTGACAACTGTGGATGAGCAACAGTCCCATATTTAAGTAGTCAACACAGGTCAAGGTTGTTGCATCCTTTACCAGGGGTCAGTATGAGCAGGTCCAGGGCATTTGAAATGATGAATCCCAGAAAGTGTTGGGCCACTGTGCTGGTGCTTGGCTACTTTCCCCATGTGATGGAGGGGTAGTTGAAGTCTCATACTATGTCAGTGTTGCGTTGGACTTTCATAGATGGCAGGGTGCTGAGGAATGTGCATTGACAGTCTAGGGACATAGATGTGGACCCATAGCAGGCTATGGTCTGGATTGCATTATTACCACAAGGCAGTTGTACAGGAAGTATCTCCAATGTATTTTGCTAGGATAATAGTCTGGAGATGTTCCTATCTATAATGAATATGGAGACAACACCACCTGTGGAGGTGTGGTGTGGTCCATGTTTGGGTAGCTGAAAGCTGTGGAATGTGTTATAGCCTGATACTGCAGGGCTGCTGTCTGCTGCTCTTAACCACCTCTCCATTACAGCAGAAATGTTAATGTTCTCCAGTCTGAGTGCTTTGAGTGACTGCATCCTGACAATTAGATGTCTACTGTTGCGCAGCATAACTCTCAGATTGCATACATGTCTAGCAGTTATGGTGGTAATTACATTAGGAACACTAACTAATAAGGCATTATAGAGGTGGCAAAACACTAAGCCAGGTTAAACCACTGAAATCCCAGGGCTGACAGATGTAGGACATCTGTGGCAAGTCATTGAGGTCTGTCAATCATGTCATCCCAAGCAGAGAAATACTGGATCCCCTGAGAATGACACAAAACACGTAAGCAAATGTTGCAGTCAATCATCTGTTGATAGTACTGCAGCATCATTCTGGGCTACTGTCTCACCTGCCTGGACCACATAATCAGAGAGTTCAACCATGTATGTTGTCATGTAGTCCAGGGAGGTGTTTCCCAGGTCATTCACAACCACATGGATACA
The DNA here is from genome assembly GCF_019279795.1 of Protopterus annectens. NCBI lineage: Eukaryota > Metazoa > Chordata > Ceratodontiformes > Protopteridae > Protopterus > Protopterus annectens. Next base: position 1,371,216,053 of record NC_056743.1, read on the forward strand.
GCGTGATATTCATAGTTGTTGTGGAGTGCCATGACTGGCTGTGTCATGTGTTGGATGCTGGTATGTGGTAGATATTTGGTTGTTACCTGCTCCATATTCAACTTAGTGAGTGGGATATGTGTGTGCCTTAGTACTGAGTTACTCATGATCACTGTATTGTGCAAGGTGGTTAGCCTTAGGAGCTTAGGTTGAGGTGCACACTGTGTAGGTAAAATATGTGTCCCTTGGCATGTGCCATGTCATGGTGTCTGTGTGGGTGTCTGTCTTACTGGTATGTGCTGTTTGTGTAAATGTGTATTAGTGCCTCTGTGAATGTGAGTGTGTTGCTTTTCACTGTATGTCATGGCTGCAAAAGTGGTTGCCATGGTGAGCTATTTGTTCCACATGGTGTGGTGCAGGTGTTGATCCTATCCTCTTGACCTGTTAGTCAAGTCTTTGCTGGAAAGTGCATATGTCCACATTGGGTGATATACTAATAACTCTGACAGGTCTGAGTGTTTGGAGTTTAGAAGAGAGGGTTGTTTGTGTACATGGGGCAGTTGCAAAGGTGCCTCAGAATGGACAAGTGCACCAGGTTAATGGGTGAAAGCACAGAAAACTGCCCTTAAATCATACCAGGGGGGGTGGACATAACTAGTACATACTGGGACTACTTCTGTGATGAACAAGTAATGCTGACAGCTCCCAGGTGGGCCACACTTATTGATACAATAACCTGGTGAAGTGCCAAACCATAATGCTATTTGAAGTGCAAGACAGAAATAATTAGCATGATGTAAGGGTGGAACTGTAGGCAGACTTTCTGCCACCTGTAATACTTTACCTCAGCTGTGTAGTTATCAACAGCTTTGGCCATGTGGATGCTCAGTAAGCTCTGTAGCATGTGCAGTAACTGCAAGGCACTGTAGTAGATATAACTAGATAGGCAGGAGTTTCAATCCCAATACTGGCAAGTGTGTGTGTGTGTGAGTGTGTGTGTGTGTGTGTGTGTGTGTGTGTGTGTGTGTGTGTGTGTGTGTGTGTGTTCACAACTAAAAGCTTTTGGGTACATTCAAACCAAGTACACCTCCATTTTCCCCACTTTAGCAGCCCTGTAGATGTCTACTAGGCTTGTAAAGGCTCCAGGGCCATTAGCCTAGTACACACCTATGAACCTATGAACAAGATATTACAAATAACTAGCTAGGTAGGAGTTCTAATCTCTGTCATGGCAAATGTAAAAGTATGTGTGTGTGTGTGTGTGTGTGTGTGTGTGTGTGTGTGTGTGTGTGTGTGTGTGTGTGTGTGTGTGTGTGTGTGTGTTCACAGCTAAAAGCTTTTGGGTCCATTCAAACCAGGTACACCTCCATTTTCCCCACTTTAGCAGCCCTGCAGATATCAGTCATCTTAGAAGTACCTTCTGTCAAACCTCTGCCCCATAAGCTCTGCACCGCATACAATAACTCCATAACAAAATAGTACAAATAGTTAGGTAAGAGTTCTAGTCTCAGTTCTGGCAAATACAAAAAGTGTGTGTGTGTGTGTGTGTGTGTGTGTTCACAACTAAAACTTTTGAGTCCATTCAAACCCATTACACCCCCCCTTTCCACACTTTAGCAGTCTTGCAGATATCAGTCATCTTAGAAGTGCCTTCCGTCAGACCTCAGTACCATAAGGTCTGTGGCACCTGTGATAACTGCATAACATGACAGTGCAAATAACTAGTTATGTAGGAGTTCTAATCTCTATCCTAGCAAATATAAAAGTTTGTGTGTGTGTGTGTGTGTGTGTGTGTGTGTGTGTGTGTGTGTGTGTGTGTGTGAGTGTGTGTGAGTGTGTGTGTGTGTGTGTGTGTGTGTGTGTGTGTGTGTGTGTGTGTGTGTGTGTGTGTGTGTGTGTGTGTGAAACAGTTGTGTGTGCAAGACTGAAGGAGTTGTATGTTTGTTTATAGGTGAAATTTATGCCATTCCCTCCCACGACACATCACAGTGCCCCACCTTATCAGTCCAGATGATGTAAGTCCCTTATCAGCAACCTTGGCCAACTGTCAGTCCCGTAAGCTCAGTAGTGCATATGATAAATGCTTAGCACTATAATACAAATAACTACATTGCCAGAGGTTTTACTCTTCTGGCAAATGTGTGTGTGTGTGTTTGTGGGTATGTATGTTTGTAAGTAGTAGTATTTTGATATGTTTCCCACCCACTGCCCTAATTTATCAGTCCTGCCGATGTCATTCCCCATATCAGCACTTTTGGCCAACTCTCAGCCCAGTAAGCTCTGTAGTGCATGTGGTAACTGTGTAACACTATGATACGCATCACTAGTTAGGTAGTCACTAGTTAGGTAGGGATTATACTCTCACATCTAGCAGGTGTGTGTGTGTGTGTGTGTGTGTGTCTGTTTGTAGGACAAAGTATTTTGATAGGTTAATAGGTTCATAAGTAGGTACTAGGCTACTGGCCCAAGGGCCTAAGTAAGCCTAGTCAACAAAGTTCCCTGGCTTATGCCAACCCAAGAAAGTTAATTTCTTGCGCCTCTGTCGAGCAGAGCCACAGAAGTGATTCCCGGGGTGTATTTCCTGTTTCCTATCCACTCATCAATATTTTTCTTTTAGAGTGTTAATGAGGAACTTTGCTTGACATAATCTATCCCTCCAGCAAGTCCTGTTTATTTTAGTGACAAGGTTTAGGTACCTAGAACATGTAGCTCAGAGGGATTGGGATTTCTTTAGGTGTAGCATGTCCAACAGTTCTGGGTTTGACATAGCTTTATATGTTAGGCAGAGATCACCTCAGAGTAGGTGACATGCTACATAGTAAAGTTGGTATTTTTGAGATGATCAGTGTAGGGCATCTGTTTGTGGCCTTTAGTTCTCTTTGTGAGATACTTCTGTGGCCTTTCCAGCTGCTGCAGCTGTCTTGTGAGGTACATTCCAAAAGGGGCATTGTACTCTATAATGGGTCTAATGAGTGTCGAGTAGAGGGGAACAATGACCTCTTTTTTCCTGGATGAGAACCCTTTTGCGATGAGGTGTGCCATGTAGAAGGATTTCCTGACTATTGTAGCAATGGGATTATCAAAGGAGAGACTACTGTCCACCTGGGTCCCAAGGTCTCTTTTCACACATTCAGTGTTTAGAAGACTGCTGCCTTTGTGGTAGTTCATGGGTAGAGAGTTTTTACCAAAGGGGATAACAATGCACTTTTTGGCATTGAGCTTGAGGTCATGGCTCTGACACCAGGTGTCTGTCACAGTGAGGCCCCTCTGTAGGATGTCCACATCATTTGGGGACTTGACTATAGCTCCTAGTTTGCAGTCATCTGTGAACTTCATTAGCCAGAGGCCTTCTGTGTTAACCTGTACTTCAGAGAAGTATATACCAAACAGGAGAGGTCCCAGGACTGAACCCTGTGGTACTCCACTTGTCACTGGTTTGAAGTCAGATTTGGAGTCTGCAACTTTTACAGTGTGGGTTCTGTCAGTGAGCCAGTTGGCAACCCATCTTGTGACATAAGGATTTATACCTAGTCAGTGAGTTTAGCTATAATTCCAGAATGGGGTATGGTGTTGAAAGCCTTGGTGAGGTCAAGATAGGCTGTGTGAACCTCCTTACCCTTGTCTACGACTTTGGTGACTGCCTCAAAGAAGTTGACCAGGTTCAGGAAACAAGATCTGCCTTTCACAAACCTGAACTTTGTGAGGTCCAGAGTTTGGAGGTTACCAATGTATTTGTTTATGAATTCCATGATGATACGTTCCATGGCCTTGCAGATCAGGCTCATCAGGCTAATAGGGTGATAGTTCCCAGGATCAGTGGTGGCTCCCCCTTTGTGGAGTGGGATAACTGTTGCTATGCACCATTCAGTGGGCACAAAGCCTGACATGAGGCTATGATTAAACATGGTGCTTAGGTGGGGAGCCAGTTTGTTCTGAAGTTCATGTAAAATGCAGCCTGGGATGTTGTCCGGTCCCATAGATGCTGTGTTTTTGGCTTTAGAGAGTGCTGTTTTTACCTGTGAAGTTGTGGTTACAGGGACTCTGCATTCTTCCTGTATAGATATGGGCCCTTTAGGGGGGTGAGAGTGGGGTAAAGTTAGTACTGAACCTATCTGCCAGGATGTTGGCAATATCAGTTGGTTCTGTAATTTTTGTGCCATTGTACTTTAACACAGAGCAGATCTGGGTGTTGCCATTGAGATTCTTGACATAGCTATAGAATGATTTGTGGTTGTCCTTAGAATCAGTGGCAATCTTATTACAATAGCTAGCTTTGGAGGGTCTTATAAGGGATCTCAGCTTCTTGCTGAGGCTGACCAGGGAGCTCCTCCACTCATGGGATTTTACTCTCTTTTGCAACAATTTCCTCCTTCTGTTCTACAGTTTGTTTAAGGCAGAGGACCACCAGATTGGCTTCCTTTTTTTGGAGGGTAGCATATTGGTTCTGTTTGGGATAGCATGAACCATGCACTCTTGTAAGTGCTTATAGAGTGCATTTGTGTAGGATTCAGCAGTCGTAACTGTATTGTTCATCTGCAATGGTGTCATGAAGTTCACCACTTCTGTCTTAGGAAGCATGAAATTGGCTTTGGAGAAATATTTTACCATGGTTTCCTTAATGGGGCTGGGGGCAGGATGTGGATATCTAGGGTGATTAGCTTATGGTCAGATCTGACCAACGAGGAGTTGACTTCAGGTGTGGAACACCAGTCACTCATGTTGCTAATGACTTGGTCTAGGATATTGTTGCCCCTGGTGAGGGTGTGAGTAAGTTGATCCAGGGCATTGGAATTTATGAATTCCAGAAAGCGCTGAGTGAAGGAGTTGGTAGATGAGTAGTTTTCCCAGTTAATGGTGGGGTAGTTGAAATCGCCCAAAATTATTGTGTTTGGTTGAACCCTAATATTTTCCAGTATATCAAGAAAAGAGGAGTGGGAATCCTGGGGCATGGTGGGGGATCTGTAGCAAGCTACAATTTGGATTGCAGTTTTGCCCAAAGTTAGTTTCACTTGGATAACCTCGGCTGCATTATGCTGAGCAACTAGCCTGGAGGTCTGGATATCTTTAATGACTATGGACACATCTCCACGTTTGGTGTTCCGATCCAGGTTAGATGGCCGAAAAGTGTGGTATGAGTTATAGCCTGGAAATGCAGGGATGTTCTTTGGAGCCTTGAACCAGGTCTCAGTCACTGCACAGACATTGCTGTTCTCCATTTTAAGGAGTGCCTCGAGTGAGTGCATTTTAAAATTTAGACTTCTAGCATTGAGTAGCATTACTCTCAATTTTTGCTTGCCTGTTCCTGTTATTGTGGGGAATTTGTCATTTGAACCTTGCCTTAAAAAGGCACTATAGGGCTGGCAAGACCCTTTGCCAGTATCCGGAATCCCAGAGGTGACAGGTGCAGGCCATCTCTGGCAAAGCATCGTGGTCTGTCGACCATGTTGTCCCAGGCAGACAGATACTGGATACCCTTAGAATAACACCAGAAGCTTATCCAATTGTTGAAGTCAATCATTTTGTCCTTGTACTGCGGTATCATTCTGGGTGATGGTAGAATGCTACTCAGGGCTAAGTTCATGGCAGGATGCTACTCAGAGCTAGGGTCATACCTGCCTGGGCTACAAGATCAGATAGTTCTTCCATGTCTCTTTTCATGTAGTCCAGGGAGATATGTCTCAGGTCATTCACACCAACATGGATAATCACAGATTTACATATTTACAGATATTACAAATATCACAGATAATTACATATTTGTAATTGTTGTGGAGTGACCTGAGTGCGTGGGTTATGTGGCGGATCCTGGCACCCGACAGGCAGCTGGCAGTGACCTTCTTCTTGTTTAGCTTGGTGAGTGGGACATCAGTGTGCTTGACTATAGAGCCACCTATGATGTTGGGTACGTTGTTTTGCCTTATGGACTGTGGTTGAGTGGCACACTGAGTCTGTGGCCTATGTGTCATTTGGGTTGTGTTGGTGGTGGGAGGTTGCTGCCATTTCTGCTTTGGAGATCCCTGTTGCTTGAGCAGATTATTATTGAGAGCCTCCGCGAATGTTTTTGTGTTTCTATGTGTGGATTTTGCTGGTGTAGGTTTAGTGGGACTATGTGATGAGTGTGGTGTGGTGCAAGTATTTACCTTCTCCTCTTGACTATGAAGTTCAGTCTTGGTTGGAGAGAACTTTACCTCCAGTTTGGCTAGATAAGTGCATCTCTCACAGGTTGTAGTGTTGAGTGGTAGGAGGAGAGGGCTGCCTGTGTACATGAGGCAATTGCTACATTGCCCCATGATGCCCAGATTCATCAGATAGACAGAGGAGAACACTGGGAGATGACCCTTGGACTTGCCTGAATAAAAAAAAATTCCTCTAGACAAGAGAGTAAAGTGAGTACAAGAGCTGTTTTTCTCTAAGCAAGTAAGGAAAGTAAGTACCAAAACTGTTTTCCTCTAGGTAATGAGGAAGGGTGAGTGTTGTAGTAATTTGTAGTTTATTTATTGCTTACAACCAGTTCTGAACAAGTGCTGAGCACAGATAAGCAAATTCAAGTGCTAAAACTAAGAATCTGTATCTGTTAAATACCCACTGCATTACTTTATCAGTCCTGCTGATGTCATTCCCTTCATATGTTCACAAATGCGTAGTAGGTAATGGCCCATGAACTTTAACATGCCTAGCACATAGAAGGGCCCTGCCCTTGTGCCACCCGATGTTACGTCCCAGTGTCTGTATCAGGGAGAGCCACTGCAGTGATCCTTGGGTTGAATTGCCTATTACCCATCCACTCATGAAGTTTCTCTGGAACTAGGTCAGCTAGGTGTTCTGCATGACATGTATGGGAAGTGTATTCCAGGGCATGTGCAGCCTCTTGGTGAGGGACCTGTCCAACCAGCATGGTGTGATGATTGTGGTACTGAGGTAAAGGTCTCTACATTGTGTGGTGTGGATGGATTTATATGAAGCATTCCTAAACCAGCTGGGTCAGACATGGCTTTGAAAGTCAAGCACAGATAGCTGGCAATTAGGTCATATGACACAGAGAATAGCTTCGGTCAGCTGAGTCTGTCTGTGTAGGATGTGTGTCTAATGCCGAGGAACCCCTTTGTGAGGTGCTTCTGTGGCTTCCCCAGCTGTAGCAGGTCTAGTGAGGTACATGGCAAAGGGGCCATAATACTTGAGGAGTGGTCTAATGAGAGAATAGTAGACAGAGATCATTACCCCTGTCTTTCTGGATGAAAAACCCTTGGTAATGCAATCTGCCATATAGAAGGACTTCCTGACCACAGTGCAATATGGTGCTTGAAGGAGAAGTTGCTGCCAACCTGTGTCCCCAGATCTATTATAACACATACAGTGTTCATTAGGCTCCCATCGGTGTGGTACTTACTGGGAACTGAGTGTTTTACTAAGGGGGATGATTATGCATATTGTGGTATCAACTTCTGGGCATCATTTCCACGCCACTCAGTGGTCTCAGTGAGACCTTTCTGTGGGATGTGTGCATCACCTGTGGAGTCAATGATAGCTCCCAGCTTGGAGTCCTCTATGAACATGGTCAGCCAGACTCACTCTGTGTTGGGCTGGACTCCTGAGAAGTAGATGCTTGACAGGACACTACCCAGTACTGATCCCTGTGTGACTCCACTTGTGACTGCTTGCCAGTCTGACCTGTAGTTTGCTACTGTCATACCTGTGTGTTCTGTGAACCAATTTGCAAAACAAACAGTGATATATATAGGTTGATGCCTAGTTTGTGGAGTTTATCAATAATCCCTCAGTGAGGGATGGTAACACAAGCTTTGGACAGATTGATGTAGGCTATATGTAGTGCCTTACTGTCATACACAGCCCTGGTGACTCAGTTAAAGATGTCAACCAGGTTGAGCAGGCATGATCTGCCATTCACAAAGCCAAACTGTGTGGGTCCAGAGTTAGAAAATCACCTATAGCTTGGTCAGTCATGTCCCTGATGATTTGGTCCACACCCCTACATTATGGACCTGTCAGGCTAAGGGGCCAATAATTCCCAGGTTCTGTAGATGCTACCCCTTTATGGAGAAGGATGACTGTAGCAGTGTGCCATGTTTGAGGACAAAGCCTGAGGTGAGGCTGTGACTGACCAGCACTCACAGATTTGGTCAAAGGTCACTTTGTATGTCATGTAGAACACAGCCATGGGTATGTTGGTGTCCCATGGAAGCTGTATTCTTTCCTGTGGACAATGCAGGTCTAACTTGGCCTGCAGTACTGCTAGGTGCCTGCCATTCATCTGCCATTGTGATTGTATGCTTGTGGGGTAGAGAGGGGTAAAGCTGACACTGAATGTGTTGCCAAGACTTTGGCCAATATCTATTGTCTCAGGATAGGTATTAGCATTGTGCAGTAATGCACAGCTCTTGTGTTTAATGCTGTGGAGGTTGCTGATGTAACTATCAAAGGCTTTTGTTATTGTTGTCAGTGTCTGCTGCATGTCTGCCTTCATATATGCCTGTAGGGAATTCCATGAGGGATCCCAAGTTGTGTTTGAGGCTAATAAGGGAGTTCAACAGTCATGGGACACCACCTTTCTCTGCAACAATGTCCTCCTTCTGTTGTATACTTTAGTAAGGGCAGGGGACCATCACATTGTCTCCCATAGTTTGCAGGACAATGTCTGGGCTCTGTTGACTATGGCTAGTACGATGTATTTATGTGCCTGTTTGTACAGTGCATATGTGTATGATTTGACAGTCATGCAGCTATTTCCCATTGCCATGGGTGCAGTGAAGTCATCCACCCCTGTTTTTATGGCTGCAAAGTCAGCTTAGGAGAGGTCTTGCAAGGTGATTACTTTTGTGGGAGGTGTGGCTGACATGTTGAGTTCCATGTTGATTACAGCATGTGTGGATCTCACCAGGTAGGGATTGACAACTGTGGATGAGCAACAGTCCCATATTTAAGTAGTCAACACAGGTCAAGGTTGTTGCATCCTTTACCAGGGGTCAGTATGAGCAGGTCCAGGGCATTTGAAATGATGAATCCCAGAAAGTGTTGGGCCATTGTGCTGGTGCTTGGCTACTTTCCCCATGTGATGGAGGGGTAGTTGAAGTCTCATACTATGTCAGTGTTGCGTTGGACTTTCATAGATGGCAGGGTGCTGAGGAATGTGCATTGACAGTCTAGGGACATAGATGTGGACCCATAGCAGGCTATGGTCTGGATTGCATTATTACCACAAGGCAGTTGTACAGGAAGTATCTCCAATGTATTTTGCTAGGATAATAGTCTGGAGATGTTCCTATCCATAATGAATATGGAGACAACACCACCTGTGGAGGTGTGGTGTGGTCCATGTTTGGGTAGCTGAAAGCTGTGGAATGTGTTATAGCCTGATACTGCAGGGCTGCTGTCTGCTGCTCTTAACCACCTCTCCATTACAGCAGAAATGTTAATGTTCTCCAGTCTGAGTGCTTTGAGTGACTGCATCCTGACAATTAGATGTCTACTGTTGCGCAGCATAACTCTCAGATTGCATACATGTCTAGCAGTTATGGTGGTAATTACATTAGGAACACTAACTAATAAGGCATTATAGAGGTGGCAAAACACTAAGCCAGGTTAAACCACTGAAATCCCAGGGCTGACAGATGTAGGACATCTGTGGCAAGTCATTGAGGTCTGTCAATCATGTCATCCCAAGCAGAGAGATACTGGATCCCCTGAGAATGACACAAAACACGTAAGCAAATGTTGCAGTCAATCATCTGTTGATAGTACTGCAGCATCATTCTGGGCTACTGTCTCACCTGCCTGGACCACATAATCAGAGAGTTCAACCATGTATGTTGTCATGTAGTCCAGGGAGGTGTTTCCCAGGTCATTCACAACCACATGGATACAGCGTGATATTCATAGTTGTTGTGGAGTGCCATGACTGGCTGTGTCATGTGTTGGATGCTGGTATGTGGTAGATATTTGGTTGTTACCTGCTCCATATTCAACTTAGTGAGTGGGATATGTGTGTGCCTTAGTACTGAGTTACTCATGATCACTGTATTGTGCAAGGTGGTTAGCCTTAGGAGCTTAGGTTGAGGTGCACACTGTGTAGGTAAAATATGTGTCCCTTGGCATGTGCCATGTCATGGTGTCTGTGTGGGTGTCTGTCTTACTGGTATGTGCTGTTTGTGTAAATGTGTATTAGTGCCTCTGTGAATGTGAGTGCGTTGCTTTTCACTGTATGTCATGGCTGCAAAAGTGGTTGCCATGGTGAGCTATGTGTTCCACATGGTGTGGTGCAGGTGTTGATCCTATCCTCTTGACCTGTTAGTCAAGTCTTTGCTGGAAAGTGCATATGTCCACATTGGGTGATATACTAATAACTCTGACAGGTCTGAGTGTTTGGAGTTTAGAAGAGAGGGTTGTTTGTGTACATGGGGCAGTTGCAAAGGTGCCTCAGAATGGACAAGTGCACCAGGTTAATGGGTGAAAGCACAGAAAACTGCCCTTAAATCATACCAGGGGGGGTGGACATAACTAGTACATACTGGGACTACTTCTGTGATGAACAAGTAATGCTGACAGCTCCCAGGTGGGCCACACTTATTGATACAATAACCTGGTGAAGTGCCAAACCATAATGCTATTTGAAGTGCAAGACAGAAAGAATTAGCACAATGTAAGGGTGGAACTGTAGGCAGACTTTCTGCCACCTGTAATACTTTACCTCAGCTGTGTAGTTATCAACAGCTTTGGCCATGTGGATGCTCAGTAAGCTCTGTAGCATGTGCGGTAACTGCAAGGCACTGTAGTAGATATAACTAGATAGGCAGGAGTTTCAATCCCAATACTGGCAAGTGTGTGTGTGTGTGTGAGTGTGTGTGTGTGTGTGTGTGTGTGTGTGTGTGTGTGTGTGTGTGTGTGTGTGTGTGTGTGTAGATAGGCAGGAGTGCTAATCACATTACTGGCAACTGTGTGTGCTTGTGTGAGAATCATGTAGTGTGTGGGTTATACCATTTCTGACCTGTGTAATACCCTTTAAACTTTCCCTCACTCCAATTTAGTAGTCCTGTTGATGTCATCCACCTTAGAAGTACCTTTGGAATAGGTGTAAATGTATAACTTCTGTGGTGCATCTGATAACTGCGTAGCCATATAGCAGAAATAACTAGATAGGCAGGGGTTCTAATCCCAATACTGGCAACTGTGTGTGAGGATCATATCTTGTGTGGCTTATACCATTTTGATATGTGTACCATACATGGCTGGTGACCACCTCTCACTGCCATTACTTTATATAGTGTGGTAGCATCTGCCTCACATGCAGCAAGTTAAACTATTGTACACTCTTCTGTACTGATGTGTCTGGAATATCCAGATATTTGCAACCTATACATGGTTGGAAGTGGTCTGTGTGCCTTAACAATGCCTATGTATGTGATATTGTAGCCAAAGAGGCCACAATGAGAGTACTGACACATATGACAGCATAAAGTATCATGCCTGACTGAAACATCATGCTGATATTATGTCTGCCACTCTCACAGGTGGCCAGCCTTGTAAGTTAAATACATGAGTCCAGAAGCTTGGTTTTACAAGTGAACTGTTCCTGTTATGGGTCACATTAAAGGGTGGAAGAGGTGTGGACTGATATATTGTGGTCCTAGTTTGTATGTAACAGGAACACCTTGCATCTTATCAGGGGTGTGTACACAATTTATATACACTGTATACCACTAATGTGACACACATGTACCTACCTTAGGCTGTTTGTCCAGCCCATTTTGCTGGCCTCTGTCTAGATGTCTTGGTATTGACAAGTAGTGAGGTATGCTACAGGAATGTTAAGTTCATGTCAGATAGGCCCCAGTGGTGACCACTGTGATGCAATGCAGTTAACCCCACCACAAGTGAACATACACATAAAGCAATATAGCTATTACATAAAGCAATATAGCTATCACTGATAGTTGTGTGTATGGTAAATTTCATACCCTTTACATGCCTGGGGTATTGCCAGGCAACAACAGAACAATGTCATACTCACCAGCTTCAGGCTGCTGTCCCATATACAGACCAGAGGGTCCTAGGTAGTTGTGAGAGGGAGATATTTGTAGCAGACTCACATGTGACCTTGGTACAGGATTGATGCAGCATGTCTGCACATTTACAGTACTAAGCCCAATAATACACAATGTTCTGTCCTCAACATAGATGTGCACCTCTGTGCATCATAAAACCCCATCCACAGCTGCAATTGGACCTGACACATGGATGCAGATACAATACAGATACATGTATGTCTGATACATTAGTGTACAAATCCCCAAAGGGCCCTTACCTGCATGGTCCCTGTCCATTGTATGGGTGCCACCCACCTCCAGCATGTTGACCTCTGTACCCTGGTGTTGTACTGGTGTGTGTACCCCAAGGTTGGAGAGGGCTCATATGCTACACAACTTTGGTTGTGTGATGAATGACAGAGAGAAATATGAAGTCTTTGTATGATGTGATGATGACTGTACCCAAGGATGGCAGAGTGGTCATTGCAGTAGATGTCAATGGGCATGTTGCAGAAGAGATGGGTATGCATGGTGTTAAAAGAAATGCAGATGCTGAGATGGTAGTGGGGTTTGCAAAACAAAAGGACATGCTTGTGGTGAAAATGTACTATAACATGAGGGAGGAGCATACGGTGAGTTACAAGACTGTAGTAAGACTGTAGTAAGGTGCACACAGGTGGAATATATCCAATGTAGGAGGGCCAGTTTGAAGGAGATTGGAGACTGTAAAGTGGTGAAGGGGAAAGTGTATTTAAGCAGCATATAATGTTGGTCTGCAGGAGGATGTTGTTGATCAAGAAAAGGGGGCTTTTGAGTTCAGCAGCAAGGATCATATGGTGTGAATTAGAAAAAGGTGATGTTGAGGTGGAGTTCAAGGAAGGATTAAGACAGACACTGGGTGGCACTGTCAATTTACCACATATCTGGTGAAGTGCAGCAGAGGTACTAAAGGACATGGCTAGAAAGGTGCTTGGTGTGACACATGGATGGAGGAAGTAATACAAGAAGACCTGGTGATGGACTGAGGAAGTACAAGAAAGTATACAGAGAAAGAGGATGGGGAAAAAGGAGTGGGACTGTCAGAGAGATGAGGAAAGTAGACAGGAGGTTGAGGAGATGAGGTGCATGGCAAAGAGAGATGTGGCAAAGGCTAAGGATGAGGCATATGAAGAGGTGTATGACAGTTTGTGAATTACTGGACGGTTGCATTATGCTTTGCCATATTCAGTCATTTTAGTTGTCTTGCTAAGAGGTTGTTGCATGTCTGGCCATTGTGTATGGCCTATCATGATGTTGTAGCAGTGTACTGTTCACTTATTTATTTGGACTAGAAAAGGCAAATGTTAGTGTCATGGGTCTTTTTGTATCCAACTGTGTATACTGCCCCAGTTAAGTGTGGTCTATCAGCAGCATATATTTGTATGGGCATTTTGAGACATGTATGCAGATATATTCTGAGACATGTATGTATATATATATATATATATATATATATATATATATATATATATATATATATATATATATATAGATATATATGTGTGTGTATATAGATTCATTATACAATCTTGAAATACTGAAATATCGAATTTCAGTGTCTCGAGACAGTATAGCTGAAAATCCACATAACCAAAAACCCACAACCACGAAAATCAAAATCACGACTATACAAATACCCACACCACCACACAAACAAACACACATACACCTACCTAACTACACTACAAGAAGCAAAACAACACACACAAACACACATAACATACAAACACACCTACCCTACCTATAAGCAGGGGTCAAGCCACCCGGGACTCTCCATGTGGGGGGATGCACCCCCACACCCCCACTTGTATATACTAACTCTGAGGTCACCATAAACAAACAATCACATAAAACCCACCACTACACACACTCACACACAAAAAGCCCTACCCAATACCCTTACAAAAACACCACTTACATAAATCCCCAGCTAAATGCACACACATCAAATCACGTCACAAACATGACACCACAACAGAGGAGTCGACATTTCCACATTCAATATAGTGCAGTTTTGCATAACTGAACATTCGACTATAGAGCCTCGATATGCTGAAATTCGATAGTTCAGTATTTTGAGATTGTATAGTGAATCTATATATATATATATATATATATATATATATATATATATATATATATATACACTTTTTAATTTCAAAATACCAAAATCTTCTAATCTTTCCTAATTGCACAGTATCTCTTCCCTATTGTAAACTGGCTGTAAAGTAGGGTATGTTTGAGAAAACATCCTAAAGCCATGCATCTGAGATGGCTTACTGGTAAATTGCTTTTCCTATGGTGTGCAGGGTCCTGGGTTCATGACCTGCAAAAGCTGTTTATTTTGTTGCTAGGCAGAACAAGGACTGTCGAATACAGGGTGATCAAGGCAGTTTTATGAGGGCTTAGTCTCCACACACACTGCACATTGCCATACTGTATAAGGGCTGGTGATGATGGCCACAGTACAGGATCCATGGAACAGTCATCACCTTACACTCTGTGTTGTATGCATTAAAGGTGTGTCACTGTAGTAGCAACAACTACATAGCCAGGGGTTCTAATCTGAGGAATGCCAAATCTGTGAACATTTTTGTGTCAGTACAATATCCCGTGTTTGAGTGAGTACTATATCCAGTTGAAGGGTGGCCTTCACATTTTAGTCAGTGGCACTTCACCTACATGTCCCAGGGTTCACTGCATGTGGTCTGCTGTCTCCATCAACCAATTATCTGACAACAGTTTTCAGCCCAATATGACCTGTGCGGTGTGCATGAAATATGTAACAGTATGCCCTGACTGACAGGATAGTCACGGCTGCTATACTCAGGTGCATTAAATGTGTGTATGACTATATGTGTTTGTCAGTGTGTATATGTCAGTATATTATAGTATGTTATGTCCATTCACACCCAGTACATCCCCCATTGCCATACTGTGCAAGGCCTGGTGATGTAGTTCACTTTACAGGAATCTTGGAACATACCTCACCCTACAAGCTCTGTGGTGTGTGCAATTAAGGCAGAACACATTAGTAGCAATAACTACATAGGTAGGGGTTCTAAGCTCAGTGTTGGCAAGTGTGTGTGTGTGTGTGTGTGTGTGTGTGTGTGTGTGTGTGTGTGTGTGTGTGTGTGTGTGTGTGTGTGTGTGCGTGTGTATGTGTGTGTAAAGGGTTCTACTTCAGTTTGCAGTAAAACCATTTCCCAGGTGCTCATTTGACTGAGAACAAATTTGTAAAAACTGAAATTGCAAATGAATCATCGTGTGGAATCTCATTTTACCAAAACTAGTAGTGGCAGTGTAAATGCCCTTTTCCCCATTGTACAGATGTACAGGAATACTGGAGTTAGTATATATATATATATATATATATATATATATATATATATATATATATTGTTGTTGGTGGTCATTGGGGGTACAGTTCCCCACATTGTGGGTAGTGTTGTGCATATCTCCATGTGTAATGTGCTGTTATACTGTTGAGTCCATGTTAAGAGGATAAGTAGTTGTTAATCTAACTAGGTGTGGATCTACGCCACCCCACACCCTGCAATGTGGCGGGCAGTGCTCCCCATACCACCGCAACTATTTATACCAACTCCAGGATTGCACTACAGTGGGGAACAGGATATACTATTTTCAGTGAAATTATATTTGGCAGACTGGTTATTAAGTGATTTGAGGTTTTGGCATTTCAGTCTTGGTGGAATTACATTTACAAAAATGAGTTCTCTGCAAAGTGAGGTACATCCATGTGAACAGTACATAAAAGCTTCTGTGTGTGTGTGTTATTCACAAACTTTTGGTGTGTGCCACCCAGTACACTTACCATTGTCCACTGCATAAGAACCACTTACATCAGCCACCATGCACTTACCTGTATACACCCCTCAAACCTATCAGCCATGCGTCACATCCAATAACTATTTTACAGACATGTTACTTGTGTTCAGCTGTACCCTGGATATGACACAGTCAATGTGTTACCACACACCACACCCCTTGTAGGAAAGGACAGCAGGCCAACATCCTCCTGACACACAGATACCTAGAACAAAAACACAATACATTATGGAGACCACATTTGGTCAATGTTAAAAACAGCAATAATGCATCATGGCTGCACACCCTGATGTGTAAGCATTAAACATGCCAGCTGACACTTTAAACAGCATTACATTGCTAAACAGTAGTAAATTCACCCTGTGCATCAGAACCATATTAGCATGTCCCTGCATTGATGGTATGGATGACAGGGATATGGCACAGGTATCATTGTATGCACAGGGTGTGGTGTGGGTTTGCCAGAGGCCTAGGCTGAGCCACTTGGTTGACATCATGTGTGTGGGTTAGGGAGTTGTTAATTAAATGGGCCATGCAGAGGTGGTGTGTGTATGTATGGAGGTGCCCTAGCAGTGATGCTGATGTGTATGTGTGTATGGATGCACACAGTTCTGCCATGTGGTTGCTCTATACAGGAGCATGTTGAACAGCTGTGGACCATACATGGCAGGGTATACTCTTCACTGTGTCTGGCCACAGACATGGGAACTGGGCCTGCCAGGGGTTGCACAGGCACCATCAGGCAGAAGGCCAGATATGGTACTTTCTCCTGATGATGGCAATCGTCTGTTGGATCTGCATCCCTGTTTGGACTGGCCAGGACCACGTGCCCATTGCCTGCTGCATTGTGGTGTGGACAGCCCCCCCTGCAGTGGAACTGCTGGTACTGCCACTATGGGAGCAGGAGTGAGATGTTGCAAGACCACGTAGACCCTCAGCTGTTCATGGTGCTGTCCCACGTCCATTTGGCCAACACCCTACTCCCACCACATGCTCTAGTACAGGCATCCCATCATCAAGGATTGCCACCATCTCACCCAACTGTCTATCCATGATCTTCACATAATAACAGTGGGCATCTGGAAGATCACGGATGTTGTCATGTATAGCAGGTAGAGAAGCCCTCTGGAGCCTCAGACCATCTCTGGTGTAGCATTCCATACGTGTCTGTGCCTCCATGATGGTCCAAAACATGCGTCTGGTGACACCTGCTGTGACACTTGTGGCAGGGGCATGATAGGCAGCAGTCCTCCAATGAATACCCCTGTCCATCTGCCTGTGTGCGACCTCGCCTGTTATCTGGGTATGGCTGGTGTCTACAGACACACTTGCCATAGTCATCATACTTTCCAGTCCCATGCCACCACCCGCCAACTGTCCCTCATCTATGGCCACTGGTGATGGGGTATGTGTGGGCATTGTGACTGTGTGTGGGGATGGGGTGGAAAAAAGTGTGATGCCAACCAATGGCACAGATTCAGCCCCTGACAACCCTGCCTGTACCTCACTGTGCCTATCATCATTGCCAGAGTTTTCAGAAATACTGACATCAGTTTCTCCACTGGATGGACCCTGACCCACATTGCCACCTGTGAGGGGAAGCCAATATATGTAAAATAATACCTGCATGTTATGGTTTACTTCCACAAACACACGCGCACGTGCACACAGACACACACACACACACACACACACACACACACACACACACACACACACACACACACACACACACACACACACGAGGTGACACAAAGAGATTACACAGACCTCGCATTATCCAGCAGTTGACATGCATGACACATGGCACTCAACAGCATGCATTGCAGCCGGTCTTAATTGCTGTTACTAACAATTACATCTCTGGGATGCATGAGTCATGTTAGTAGGTGATGTCACTTCCCCTGGAACACACTGCACCCATGTACACATTAATGCTGTGCACCTGTATAGCACACAGGCATCTACTGTAGACCGTACCTCACAACTGTACAAATCATTGCTGAATGCGTAAATGTCTGGCAGGTATGCTTGCTCTGTTCCTCACAACCTCTATGTGTTTGTCTGACAAATAACTGGGATGATATGAGGACTGATGTTACTAATTAATGACTGACATTTGATTTGCAGATCTCATCATCAGCAGTGCATGTATGTGCAATACAATCCAGTTACATCAATGACCTTCAAAGCTTTATGTGGATATTAGGAAAGTACACACACCAATTGACATGCCAGCCTCTTCTACGATATGAAATGGGGCCACAGTACTGCATTTGAAAACATTACACACACCTGATATGTGACATATGACCTATGCAATCCAATCAAGAATCAAACAAATGTGTTAGTCATGAGGATACTGAACAAGATGCATACAATATGGGTGCTGCATAAGTGTGAACACCCTCAAACCAATGGTTTATTGAAGTACCTGTTAAGTGAACTACAGCAGTCGCTATTCCTGGTAAGGGGTATACTTGCATGGCACATCTTGACTTGGCATTATTTGGTCTGTCTTCCCTACAAATGTCCCTCAACTCTGCCAGATTGCAAGGCTAGCTCATGTGCACAGCTCTTGAAGGTCACACAGGGGCTGTTGAGTCTGGGTTATGTCTGGACCAGTTCATAACCTTGAATGTGTTCAGATACAGCCATTCTTAGCTAGCTTTGGATGTATGCTTCCGTTCACTGTTGTGTTTGAAGCTGAAATCCCTCCCCACCCTCAGCCTTATTGCAGATGCTTGACAACTGTGGGCCACGCGTGAGTGTTTTTCTGCAGTGTTCAAAATCCCCCCACCATGTCTACAGGCCTAGTTCCAGCTAATGAAGAGAAACCCGAATGGTGTACACTGGCACCAGCAAACATTCAAGTTGGGGATGGTGGCCCTGAGGTGAAGTGAGGTGTTGTCTGTGCACCACACATATCTCTATGAATACTGTCTGTAGGTTTGAACTTTGGTGTTATGACACCATTACACAGTGCAACACATGCCTTTGGGAGACTTGCTGTTATTTTTTTGCTACCTGTACACAGCCCTGGATGATGTTTCTTGTGGGGAAAATCTTCCGTCTACTTATCCTACCCCATAGGCCACACTTATGTGGATGCCACCAGTACTACACAGGCAGTACTTGCTAGACATTCCTGCAACTCCCTCAGTGTTGCTGCATGTTTTCTGTCAGCCTCCCTGACAGTTTTCTACACATCTTGTCATCTGTATTGGATCGGCATCTGGTTCTTTTCAATATCACTGTTGTCCCATATTTAATACACCTCTAGATCACTGTCTGCACTATCTTCCATGGTATATGCAATGGTGAGGTAATGTTTTTTCCCTACTCCTGACTTCTACATTTCAGATGTGGGATCCCTTTGATGCTTTGTAAGATGAGGTTAAGCCATGGCTGCTTCTGTTGCAGACAACTGAGGAAATGTTATGAACATACTTCTCTGACAGCACACACCATTACATGGTGTGACATTGAGGCCCTGTACTTGATGGTAGGTGTGTACTCAAGTAGAGTGAATGCTGTCAGTACATCACAAGCTGCCTCCACAATATGTTATTTTGAGTATATACACACATATGTATCTAGTGTTTTGTAAGGTGTGTGTACCCCATATTTGCTGTACTAACATATAATGCTATTTTACATGTTAATTGTTAATATTAGGATCATATTACAGGTTGTAAAAGGTGTGGAATGTATTATTGTGGTCTGTCATTGTATATATCAGGAACAGTTGCCATCTTAATAGGTGTGTGTACACTGTTGTATCCACTCTATAAGGGTAATGTTTCATACATGTCCCTACTGTAGCTAACTTGTCCCACCATTTTGTTTGTCGATGTCCACACATCTTGCACTGACAGGTTGTGAGGTATACTGAAGGAATCTTACATAACCCTCAAATATGAGACCATGGTGACCACTGTGATGCAGTGCAGTTAAGCCAGCAAAACTGAGCATGTATATCATGCATTATGGGTAGGTGTTATAAATGTGTGCATGGCAAATAGCATGGGTTTAACATGGCCGGTGTATTGGCAAACCTCAACAAAACAATTCCATAATCACCAGCTACAGGCTGCTGTCCCAGTTGGGAACCAGAGGGACCTAAATAGTTGTAGTAGAAAGGTAATGTCAGTAGCCACTGATGTAGCTTTGGTACAGGGTGGAAGCAGCATTTCAGCACATTAACAGAACAACACCCAATACTACAAAATATGCTGGCCATCACCATAGATGTAGACGTTTGAGCATTACTAAACACCAGCAAGATCTACTATCTCATCTGACATATGCATGTAGATAGTATACAGATAGAATTGGATAAGCAACAATGTTCTAGTAATGTGCACTGGGAACTTACCTGCATGCTCCTAATCCAGTGTGTGGGTGCAAGCCACCTCCACAATGCTTTCTTTAGCTTCATGGCTTGTGTATTGGCTGGATGCCCCAAGGTTGGCGAGGAGCTGCTCAGTGGGTGTCAGTGGGGGCTGGATGGCAGGGCCCCCACCTGTGGCTAGTCGGTCCCTCACTACAGCAGCAGCCCATTGACAGGCATGGCAGATGAGGTTGATTGCCCGGTGCTGCACCTGCTCATAAGTTCTGCTGTGTAGGCAGGCATCATTTACCCTGTGGACCAGATCGTTCCACAGAGCTGTCCTCTCCAGCACACAGGTTCATAGGTTCATAGGTAGGTACTAGGCTATCGGCCCTAGGGCCCATACAAGCCTAACCAAAAAATGTACCCTGGCTTTCGCCACCCAAGAAAATTATTTTCCTGTGCCCCTGTCGAGCAGAGCCACAGAAGTGATCCCCGGGGTGAATTTCCCATTTCCCATCCAATCATCAAGATTTTTCTTGAAGAGTGCTAATGAGGAGCTCTGTATGACATAGATAGATAGCCTGTTCCAGAGTATGGGAAGTCTCTGGGACAGGAATCTATCCCTCCAGCATGTTCTGTTTATTGTGGTGACAAGGTTAAGGTCTCTAGAGCGTGTAGCTCGGAGGGATTGGGATTTCTTTAAGTGGAGCATGTCCAACAGCTCTGGGTTTGACATAACTTTGTATGTTAGGCAGAGATCGCCCATGAGTAGGTGATATGCGATGGAGTAAAGCTGTAGCTTTTTGAGACAGTCTGCATAGGGCATCTGTTTGAGGCCAGTAATCCTCTTTGTGAGGTATTTCTGTGGTCTTTCCAGTTGTTGTAGATGTCTTGTGAGGTACATACCAAAAGGGGCATTGTACTCTATAATGGGTCTAATGAGTGATGAGTAGAGGGGAACAATGACCTCTTTTTTTCTGGATGAGAATCCTTTTGTGATGAGATGAGCCACGTAGAAGGATTTCCTGACAACTGTGGCGATGTGATTATCAAAGGAGAGACTACTGTCCACCTGTGTCCCAAGGTCTCTTATCACATTTTCGGCATTAAGTACACTACCAGCTATGTGGTAGTTCATGGGTACAGAGTTTTTACCAAAGGGGATGACAATACACTTTTTGGCATTGAGCTTCAGGCCATGGCTTTGACACCAGGTATCTGTCTCAGTGAGGCCCTTTTGTAGTTTGTCCACATCGTTAGGAGTTTTGATTATGGCTCCTAGTTTGCAGTCATCTGCAAACTTTGTTAGCCAAAGACCTTCTGTGTTGACGTGCACTTCAGAGAAGTAGATACCAAACAGGAGAGGAACCAGGACTGAACCCTGTGGTACTCCACTTGTCACTGGTCTGATGTCGGATTTGGAATCCGCAACTTTCACAGTGTGGGTTCTGTCCATGAGCCAGTTGGCAACCCACCTTGTGACATAGGGATTTATACGTAGTTTAGTGAGTTTATCTATAATTCCAGAGTGGGGGATGGTGTTGAAAGCCTTGGCGAGATTTAGATAAGCTGTGTGAACCATTTTACCCTCATCTATGGCTTTGGTGACTTCTTCAAAGAAGTCAATCAGGTTTAGGAGACATGACTTGCCTTTTACAAATCTAAACTGAGTAGGGTCCAGAGTTTGGAGATTACCAATGTCTTTGTTTATGAGTTCCATGATGATACATTCCATGGCCTTGCAGACCAGGCTCGTCAGGCTAATGGGGCGGTAGTTCCCGGGGTCCGTCGTGGCTACCCCTTTGTGGAGTGGGATAACTGTTGCAGTGCACCATTCAGTGGGTACAAAGCCTCAGGTGAGGCTATGATTGAACATGGTGCTTAGGTAGGGTGCCAGTTCATTCTGTAGTTTGTGTAGAATGCAGCCTGGGATATTGTCAGGTCCCATGGATGCTGTGTTCTTGGCTTTGGAGAGTGTGTTTTTTACCTGTGCAGCTGTGATTATAGGAACTTTGCATTCTTCCGGTATAGAGATGGGCCCTCTATGGTGTGAGAGAGGGGTAAAGTTAGCACTGAACCTATCTGCTAGGATGTTGGCAATATCAGTTGGTTCTGTATATTTAGTGCCATTATGCTGTAACTCAGAGCAGATCTGAGTGTTCCCATTTAGATTCTTGACATAGCTATAGAATGGTTTGTGGTTGTCTTTAGAGTCAGTGGCAATTTTGTTTTTGTAACTAGCTTTGGAGGATTTTAAGAGGGATCTCAGCTTCTTACTGAGGTTGACCAGGGAGTTCCTCCAGTCATGGGGTTTTACTCTTTTTTGCAACAGTTTCTTTCTTCTGTTGTAGAGTTTGTTTATGGCAGAGGACCACCAGATTGGCTTCCATTTTTTGGAGGATAACATCTTGATTCTATTAGGGATAGCATGATCTATCCCCTCTAGTGTTTTCAGGAAGGCCATGTGAGGTTCCTGAGTTTGTGAGGGTGGCCTGTAACATGCTACAATTTGTAGAGCAGTCTTGCCTATGGTTAATTGCACCTGGATGGTTTCCGATGCATCGTGCGTTGCCACCAGTCTTGAGGTGTGGGTGTCTTTGATGAATATGGATACCCCACCTCCTTTCTTGGTATTGTCCGGATTTTGGGGCCGGAACGCATGATAAGAGGTAAAACCTGATAGTGCTGGGGTGCTCTCAGGAGCCTTGAACCAGGTTTCTGTCACTGCACAGACATCGATGTTCTCCATACTGAGAAGGGCCTCGAGTGTGCATTTTGAGATTTAGACTTCTGGCATTGAGCAGCATTACCCTTAGTTTTTCCTTTTTGTGTTCTAGGGTGGTAGGTTTAGAATTTGAGCCTTGCCTAAAAGGCACTATGGGGTGGCAAGAGCCTTTGCCAATATCCGGAATCCCAGGGTGACAGGTGCAAGCCGCCCTTAGAAGCAGCGTGGCTTGTCCAGCATGTCATCCCAGGCAGACAGACATTGGATCCCCTTTGAATGACACCAGAGTTTAAGCCAATTGTTAAAGCTGATCATCTTATCTCTGTATTGTGGCATCATTCTTGGTGAAGGTAGGATACTGCTCAAGGTCAGGGTCATACCTGCCTGGGCTACATAATCAGAGAGCTCCTCAATGTCTCTTTTCATGTAGTCCAAGGAGGTACGTCTCAGGTCGTTTACACCAGCGTGGACAATGACTGAGTCGTATTTGTACCTGCTGTTGAGAGACCTGAGTGCTTGCGTTATGTGGCGGATTCTAGCGCCCGACAGGCAGCTTACTGTGACCTTCTCCTTACTCAGTCTGGTGAGCGGGACGTCAGTGTGTCTGACTATGGAGTCACCAATGACTAGTGTGTCTGGCATTGTGTTTGGCCTTAAGGGCTGTGACTGTGTTACAATGCCTTGTGTGGATGATGGAAGGTTTGTGTTTGACTGTGGTGTGTGATGGAGCTATGAGCATATGCCTGAGTTCATGTAGGAGGCAGACACTGATGTTATTATGCTTCATGGATATTTGCTGTTGTTGCCATCAGTAGGCAATATGTACATGCTCACCATTGCTGAGGGGAGGAGTGTGGTTGTTGTGCATATCCCCCTATACAACTGGGGTGGACAGGGTAGCAATGCTCTCATCTAACCTGTCCAGTGCAGGTTGCCTGTATCCATGGCATGTGTGTACGAGGTGTGCTTTACCCCTAGTACAGGGTAAATTGTGTTGTTGCCTCTGAGACTGGCAACATATGTAGAGACACTGTTGCAATTGTCCTTGGTCATGTGTATATGTCTAAGTTGTAGTCATAGTCAGCCTTACAGGAAGTCACCTGTGAACTGATATGCTTGCTCATATAGAGGTGGACATGCTTCCAAGTTGTTGCCTGCATCCATGTGTCCCTATACAGCCAATATAGCACCCTATTATGTGGTTTGTGTATTACTGCTGTCCACCAAGAGGGATTACTGTACCTTGGTGGAGGCTGGTTATACAGGTCAGATACTGCTGAGTCCATATAGCTACAGTGGATATAAAGTGTACACACCCCTGTTACAATGCCTGGTATTTGTGCAATTGAAATATGACACCACAATAACAATTTTCAAAACAATTCCCACCTTTATTGTGACCTATAGCCTGAACAATTCAATTGAAAACATAACAATCTGGTCTGTGAAGACATATGAAAATAATAATCAGTACATTAAACCAGTTGAATGAGTGTGCACATCCTTAAACTGATATGTTGTGTATGCACCTCTTCAGATGGTTACAGCATTCATTCATCTTGGTTTGGACTCTAACATCATGGCACATCTTCACTTGGCAATAGTTGCTCACCTTCCTAGAAACACCTTTATAGCATTCATTCATCTTGGTTTGTACTCTAACATTATGGCACATCTTCTTGGCAAAAGTTGCTCACCTTCCTAGAAACACCTTTGTTTGTTTTTCAATTGAATTGGACAGATTAGTGGTCACTTTCAAGATAAGAAACATTATGAAATGATTTTCTGTGGTCTCATTGTCATACAACACACAAACCTAGCATTCCAGCAGGGATCTGTACACTTGTGATATCCACTGTATATAGATGTTGATATAGCTTTTTGTGGTAGGCATGGACAGAGGGTCATAGCACAGTTGTACACTTCTCCGATTACTACCTGATAATCATGCCTACTCTATTACCATATCAGTGTCAGGGCAATGCAACAACCAGTAGCTATACACATGTATGTCTACTGTATGCACTGACACTGATATTACACACATGTACAACATGCACAACCTATGTACCTGACTGCTGGAAACCCATGTTATAAGTTTTGTGCCTTCCAGCTGAAAATACACAATACATATATGTGCTCAGAGGATACCTGGTATACATTTCTGTTCTATGTTAGTATGGCACACTGTATTTACAGTGTTGCTGCTCAATCATACTTCTCAACCTGTTGTAGCAGGACATCTGGATAATTGCACACATAAATGAGTGGCAAAAGGGACATCAATATTGATGCTGTATTAATATAGCTGCACCATACATTAGTAAGTTGATTGCACAGTAGACTTTGACATCACTGTGATAACCTGGAAGATGTCCAACAGTCATAAGTAGGCTATTATGTTACATTGTCATTCCTCACACACTTACCAATGGTTTAGCTGACATAACACAGGTATATGTGCATGTGACTACAGATATCAGTCACAAATGTGCTTAATGTCCAGCAGA